>NC_063190.1:14205113-14488593 GCF_017589495.1 Alosa alosa | reverse complement strand
CAGCATGTGGATGACAGCAGTGCTCTGATCTATGTCATGGCAGGAGATGGAAAGAGAGACAGAGAGAGAAACTTTTCATCACTGTGCCACCAGCACCACATGCGGGAATAGTGGGATAATAGGCCTAGTCATCTGTTAACACACTGACAGTGTTGTGCCAGTTCACAGCTTTTCTGAACTAGTTCAAGTTCAGTTCATACATGCTCAAAGTGAACAGTTCACGTTCAAAGTTCACAATTTTAATTCTGAACTAGTTCAAAGTTCAGTTGCGTTCAGTTCAACGTTTACGAAAAAATGAGCGTGTTCAATGAACACCTTCTTTTGAACTCGTTCACGCACAACACTGCACACTGAGTTGCTACATTCTTGTGTGCAAATGTAGCCTAGCCATAAAAGTCCTTAAACAGTGAGGTTTATTGCAGCATTGACTGTCAGACAATAATTCTATGCCCTTATGTTCTCAATAATACTAGGCCTACTAGTAATAATAAAAACACAGATATGGTAATTGGCAACCCAACGAACACACTTTTTTGATAGATTCATTGGATCACCAGATATCAAAATAAATCAGAGCACACATTTTACAGTATAGACATTGTACTTATTGGTTCTTCATTATTTTCACCATATCTTTCTTTAATGTTTAAAGCTTGCTGCTCTTGGGCAAAACTCAGGCAAGCTAGTTTACGCCAAGACCAACTGTGTTTCCACTGACCCTCCATGGGCTAATAGCCTGCCAATTACCTTTGGGCCAACTAGGGCCAACTGCATGGACTTAACCTGCATGGAGACAGGTATAACATATCAAACCAGTAATTTGGAAATGGCATAATAATATTCAGGGCACAAAAGTGTGGATGGTAAAATACTTCATTTAAAAAAGGAAACAATATTCAGAGATCATTATATATGTGCATATGGTCAACTTGTTTCAGTGTTCACTAGGTATCCCATCCCCATTTCAGGAGATTAGGTGTTATCATCATTTGTAGGCTACATACCATTAAAGGGGCCACACAAGGTTGCCAAAACAAGCTCAGATTATTTTACAAGCCCATTTACTACCTTATTAGGCTGGGGAACAAGACGGCCCATTTTAGCAGATGTCTAGTAGGGAGAGAACCGGCACAATTGTAACACTTTTCTATTTTCACGATTAATTTGATATGCACAAAGACGATAGACCTCAAGACGTGAAATTTGGCCAGAAAGGTGTCATACATGTGTACTCTGTGAAAGTTGAAACAGAATTAAATAAAACATGTCTTAGTTTGTTTAGAACTGAACTTAACAGCAACATGTGCCTTTGTTACAACCTTGATGTAGCCATTAAAGGCCCCCTAAACAGTTATTTTACTGTTTTTTATGTTTATGTTTTTCAAGAATCAGAATTGTGAGTTTTGATGCTTACTAAGTCTACAGGCCATTGCTTGACTTACCTAGACAAACAACAAACCACTAACTTAACTGAGTGGGCTGATGTATTTTTGGGGTGTATTAAACATATAGTTACATATTTATATAAACATATGTAACATTGGGTCTTCATTGAGTTTTGCCATTTTGTCATTTCAAGTTGTGGGATTTGCATATGAAGGAGACTACAATGGGATTGAGGTTCACTATATTTCCATTTTATATAGGATACCGAACTGTCATTATTCAACTTCGCCAAGGTAATCACAGTTTTACATTCTAACCCCTACAAAAGAGCCCAGCAGTGCACCATTGCATTGGTGTATGTGTAGAGCTCCACTAATGGTAAATAAACTAGCCATCAAAATGAAAAGTGTTACTGTGCAATAGGCTACAGGATATGTAGCCCAAAGGCAAGACCACAAAATACCAGACTAGTCAGAGCTGTGTCAGGTAAGAACCCCATTTTAGAATATAATCTGCTGTGTTTTAGGAAAAGTCATGTCTTCTCATTCGAGAAACTCTCTGCTGTAGTCCATCATACTTGTACAGGCCCTGAGACTCAAAGAAATGAATGAAGAACTCACCAGTTTCCCTGTGTATGGTCACAGGCCTCGATGGATAGTATAAAGTCTGATAGACATCCTCGGCTTTTTTGGGCTGGATTCTGTCCACATTGGGCGCTTCTACCTCCCCATAAGTATTAGGTACAGCACTATTCTTAAACTCAACTACCATGGTAACTTCAAGGCCTACCAGAACACACTTCTTGAAAACCTGAGTGGATGATTGCTCCTGATTCTGTTTTTTTTTCTTTCACTCAGTCCATTTCCTCTTTTTGTATGATGAAATCCCCTTTTTGATCTGGAAAAAGTGACTGCTGCCTTCGCAATGCCTGTTGCCATGGTAGTAAGAGTGTTATCAAAATGTTTAGTGGGTCAGAATACTTGTGTGCATAATGAACAAGCTAGAGCATAATATCAACTTACTATCATACTACTTTATAAAATATACAGTATATAACATCAACACTAGTGAATGGTTGTTTAGTCACCAACAGCTTGTATTGTTATCAGACCCTCAGTGAAGTACATCTACTGTACCCTCCAAAGACGGCCCATTTTAGCAGATGTCTAAGGGGAAAACCGGGACAAAACATTAGTCTATTTTCTCAGTTCTAATTCGATTTGCACAAAGACCTAAAAGGTGTAAAATTTGGCCAGAAAGGAGTCACACATGTGTACTCTGTGAAAGTTGAAACAGAATAAAAAAATATGTTTTCATTTGTTAAGAACTGAACTTAACAGCAACATGTGCCTTACAACCTTGATGCAGCCATTAAAGGCCCCCTAAACAGTTATTTTACCTTAAAGCAACATTTCCAAAATCATTCTGATGGCACATAAACTCTTAGTAGGGCAAACAACACTTCTGCCACACTCTGAGTGGGTCTCATTGGTTCTATTTACCACCCCCTGGTAATTCCATGCACTGTGCACTCTTAAAATGAATGTGTTAGAAACAACGCAAACTGTGTTGTCCCTATCTGGACATAGATATCTGTTAAAAAACAACACAACAACACAAGTTGTGTTATTTTCAACACATTTCTTTGTGAGAGTGTACACAGTATAACAAAAGCTGTTGTTGTTGACTGCGTTTTTTTTTTTAATTATTATTATTATTATTATTATTATTATTATTATTATGTTTTTCAAGAATCAGAATTGCTAGTTTTAATGCTTACTAAGTCTACAGGACATTGTTTGTCTAACCTAGCAAGTAACACTACTGAGCTGTGTGGGCTGATGTATGTCATCAGTCCATTTCCTCCTCAGCAATAGCCTGGGTTTTCCCATGCTGCCTTACATGGAGCAAATTTTCGCCTCAGTTAGGGGACCAATCACAGAATGGAGGGAGGGCAGCAAGACGATGACAACACACCAAAGCCGTTATGAGCTACGTACAGACGCATTTGATAGACATTCGTAGCGCCCAATAAACGGCTCTAGGCATTTGTAAACCACGTTTCAAATACGAGAAAATTAATGTCTAGTTCCCAGACCCCATCTCAATGAGATGAGGTCTGACGTTAGCCAGGCTACCTCAGCAACTAAAAATAGAATGATTTTAATTTTGGTTAGAGAAGAAGAACGGTTAATAACATTCCTTTAAAGAGATTTGAAAGTAGGCAAGTTAGGCCTATTACATCTTAAAAAATGTCTGACAGCCTTCAGGCACAGAAAATGTCCTTGCTTTAAGCGCTGTAATAGCCTAACCTATGTGTGGTGCTACCAACGGCATGACAGGCCTATATATATTTTCCTAGTAGCCTATGTTATTTCACAAAATGTTTCAGTACATAGTGTTGGATGTGAAAATCCTTTTTATCAACTAGTTCTATTAGATAAGGGAGGTTTTTGTTTTTTCGTTTTCGTTCTTTGAACCGTTTCTAATCCCTGATGATGACATACCCTTTTTAAATTATTAATTTTGATTTGGAAAAAGTGACATCTTTTAAAGATGCTTTGGCAATGCCTGTCGCCATGGTAGTGAGAATGTTTTCAAATGTTTCAAGTGGGTCAGAAGACTTGTGTGCATAAAGCTAGGGCATAATATACACTTATCATACTACTTTATATATACAACATCAACACTAGTGAACGTTTAGTCACCAACAGCTTGTACTGTTATCAGACCCTCAATGAAGTACATGTGTCCTGTGCCCTGCTGTAAGACAGAGAAGCTGAGACATGCTGTGCTGTGGGAATGGAGTGCCCCCTTGTGGTAGAAAGAATGAGCCATTATCTAAACAATTTTAATTATATTTTAGCAATTCAAAACACAATTCACTGATTGTGTTAGTAAAGCATATTTAAAGAATAGTAAGTAGCCTATTAGATGGGCATCAAAAATTAAATGCTTATACTTAATAAATAATAAAGATGATACTGTGCATCTCTAAAGGCATAAACATTTTCGCCCAATCACTTTCAATTGACATACTCAGTTTTAATCTTTTCTTCTTTTGGTCTTTTAATGCATTTCTCTATAAAATATAATCTACACATTATGTCTGGCTTGTCACATTATTCATATTTGTATTACCCATTACTGCCACAGTCATTTATTTATCAAATTCCTCTTTTATCTATGTACACCAAAACTCCTTGGAGTTTCCCCAGACTGACTGGTAGCTTTGTATTTGTATCAGACCCATTTCACATGACAAGAAATGTCAAGACAGAGATTTCAGCAGCTATAAAAACTGGCAAATCTCATGTTACACATTATTTGTGGTCATGACATAGACCATAAATTAATGTGTATGTATTTCCCATACATGTTCACAAGCATATGCAAAAAGAAAAAATGAAAGAATTAAAGAAAAGAGTAATCTGACCTAAAGTAGATGCATTACTCTGACACAGCACTAGTACACTGGTTAAAGTGTTGCACAAAATTCTAATTCTAGCCAACTTTGAGCTCTGCATTTTGCATGAGATGTAGCAGATGATGTGATGAGGTACCGTACAGGATGTCAGTGGTGCAGATAGCAAACCACAGTTGTGCAGATGCACACTTTCACATGAGTGAAAAAGTGGTGAGAAAGAGTTGTAGGTAGTGGTGGCTTCTTTAGCTACCTATAAATCATGGGTTCTGTTACACATTTTGGAAGTGAATAAGATCTCAGAATTCGGCTGCGCTCACTCTGACAGAGGCAGCTGGTGTCCCTCCATTGAAAAGTGGAGTAGATCTGAACATAGTCTCTGCCAAGAGCCCATTTACCCAAAAGAACTAGAGCAGTGGATCAAATCACTATAGCCCAGTGGAATCACTATAGAACTGAGCAGAGGAATCTACCTGATATAGCTTCCAACCCCTGAATATATATATATATATATATATATATATATATATATATATATATATATATATATATATTGTGAGACTGACAGAGAGATAGACAGCACTCACCAGTCTCTCGCTGGGTGCCCATGGCAGTGACTGGAAACTGCAGGATGTTGTCTGTTTCGTTGGGCTGCATGTCTGCCGCTGGAGGGTGGTTTGCGTGCTGGTGTCTCTCCGGTAATGTGCTGTTCCTCAGCATCAGTTCCATAATAATCTTGCGAGCGCCACTCGGCCCACACTCACTGGGGACCGGCGGGTTTAATCAGTTTTGCAGATGCTGTTTGTTCCTGTGATTCATTTAGGGCACTTCCTGTTTTTGTGACCACATTTCACTTCTTTTTTCCACCAACTTGAAACGTTTTTATAAGTTTTACAGCAAAATAAACCTCATATGTGTTATCGTCCTTCATATGAGTGACAAAAGTTTCTAATACACATGATAGAATATAGGTATGCCAACAGCTGATGACAGTTAACATGACAGTTAATAGAATTTTAGATGACATATAAGTCTGTGTCAACTAATAAGTGATATCAATAAATATGTATTAATTTAAATCTATATATTTATATTTATTTGATTCTATGATAAGGTCTGTTTTGGCTTTACTATGACAAATGTATGTTTGCTTTACAATTGAGCACCCAAGTAAAACTATACTGTACCATGTTTCACTTTGAAAGGTGTAAATACCGCAGATCTGACATCAAAGTCTTGAGGTCTACCTTATGTAAAGTGCAGCATGGGGGATTTTTTCCCCTTACACCAACACAATTCTTCAAATAACTCATGGACAGGAGACTGAATGATACAATAATTGCTGTATTATGCTGCTTAAACATCCCAAAATATCACACAGGTGTGTGGTCCCCTCTTAATGATAAAACCATAAATAAGTATTGTATGTATAGTATAAATATATGTATACTCTTTTGATCCCGTGAGGGAAATTTGGTCTCTGCATTTATCCCAATCCGTGAATTAGTGAAACACACTCGGCACAGAGTGAACACACAGTAAGGTGAAGGACACACTAATTCCAACGCAGTGAGCTGCCTGCTACAGCGGCGCTTGGGGAGCAGTGAGGGGTTAGGTGCCTTTCTCAAGGGCACTTCAGCCGTTCCTACTAGTCGGGGTTCGAACCGGCAACCCTCTGGTTACAATTCCGAAGTGCTAACCAGTAGGCCAAGATTGTGGCTAACTTAAAGGATAAATCGTTTCACGAGTACTGTCAGTACAAAAAACCCAAAAAACAATCGGTTTTACCTAGCTCGAGTTGCTACAGCCAGCAGTCAACGCAGCCAGGCAGCTACAGCCTACACCCTGGGGTCATGTACATGGGAGCTCACAGACATGCCCCCAGAGTGTAGCGCTGTAACTGGCTGTGTTAGCTGCTAGCTGTAGCAACTCGAGTTAGGTAAAACCGATTGTTTTCATTTTTTTCCGAACCGACAGTACTTGGTGACCTCAAGAAACGGTGGAGATCTATGTGAAAACTTGCTGGATTTCTGTGTCTATTGAACACTTTTTTCAATTCAATTCAATGTTGCTTTATTAGCATGTTGCTTTATTAGCATGTAATGCTTTATTAGACTGTACAGTGTTGCCAAAGCACAAGCAAAACAGCATAACAATTTTTACAGTAACAAGTAGAACATTGACAACATTAAGGGACTCAATTTCTCTCTCTCTCTCTCTCTCTCTCTTTTGCACACACACACACACACACACACACACACACACACACACACACAGACAGTCTATGCATTACAATACTTTGGATTAAGTACAGACATTAGGTCAGACATTGTGGCGCATGTCCCTCATGTCATGGCAAGCTAGCGTGCAGCTAGTGGAGCAGTCAGTCTTCTCCTAGCAGGTGAGTCAATAAGGGAATTAAAATTGGGAAAAGATATCCCTTTCTTATCTGTTCAAACTTTGGACAGCATAGGAGTAAAGTGCATCTCTGTCTCAACCTCACCCAGTGGCGCAAAAAGTGGGTATGCGCTATACGCAGCGCATAGGGACGCCAAAGCGATGGTAAAAAAATGAAATTATATATATATATATATATATATATATATATATATATGGTATTTTCTATATGTAGCTACTGTTGTGCGTTTCTAAATTATTTCAACATTTCCTCAATATTATGTAACATTTTAGAGGACTAACAGGCTAGAGTGGGCGCCCTACTGTATCTCATAAGATTCCATCATAGAATTTTGACATAGAAGAGGGAGTGGGAGCGCCGTGAGCGCTGAGCGAGCAGGTAAGCCTAGTCAGATGCCGCCTATGGAAAAAGATGGATACAGCAAAAAAAAGATGTCGGCGGCTAAAAATAGAAAAAGAAAGAGGGAAAAGCAGATGGCATGTCAAGGGATGCAACAGCAGTTAAATAAGTGGATGGTGGTGGAATAACAGGTAGGATTTAAAGTGATGACGTCTGTGCTTGGAGGCTTGCAAATATTCATGTTAACAGACTAACTTGCGTTTGTTAAGCATATGCCATGACATTTAAAACGAGACATTGAGAACTTTGAAAAAGCACTGGTAGTTTACTTACAAGACGATTTATACAGACAGTATCTTAACGAAGTTTAGCGTTTGCAGCCATCTTGAATTTAGTCACGATAAATCGAGCGACGAGTAAGAATAAACAGGTATGATAAGGGAACAGATTCCAAAAATAATTCAGTGGAAATGCATGGATTCCAGTTTCTTCCAGTAGCAGCAACTGGAATCCATGCATTTCCACGGAATTATAAGGTATTAGTAAAGTATTAGTAAGGTAATGCACTGACTGCATAGCCTGGAAAATCCAGACCCTGGTAATCTAGAAAGATTAAGGGTCTGGCCACAAACAATGTAATGTTTGAGGGGCGGCACAAAGCATGCATTTTGCAAATCTCACTGCACACAATTGACCTGTCGCTAAGCGCCACCCTTAGAACGCTGATGAGCCAATGACAGTCCAGCCTCAACGGGACTCGGACAACTCCATAGGAAACAACAGGGGGCAGGTATAAAATGACAAATTAATGGTTATTTATGGAGTTTATTAACTCAAAAACCCCGACGGATAAACCATGGTCAAACGTTTTTGCATTGGGGACGTGTAATACTGATAGCCGTACCCCCGAGAGGCTAAGAAAACGGGTATATTTTTCATCAAAGTAGCCTACAGGGCGTCTCGGCGTTTGCAACAGCTCGACGTAATGTAGGCAACTAAGCCAACAACGTGGGCACAGGTTCCCTGTTAAATCCCAAGATGAAAATGCTCATTAACCAACTACTATATTCTTACTACATCAAATATTAACGTGAACCTAACATATTTTAGTATCAATCTTCCACTAGCTAGCTAGCTAGCATTAACGCCAGTGGGATTTTAACCAGCTACTATATTCTTACTACATCAAATATTAACGTAACCTAACATATTTTAGTATCAATCTTCCACTAGCTAGCTAGCCAGCATTAACGCCAGTGGGATTTACCGCGGCTACTGCCACAACTGCTTGTCACCTCTAAAGTTTTGAATACACCCCTCCATAGCATAATTAAGTCCCTTTTTGATAGCTTCTGGAGGAAAGTAAATCCTTTTATCGACCAAAAACGTCCTCAAAGCCTCGCTTTCATATACTGTCAGCGCCATTGTCCACCATATTTTTATCATCAAACGTAACCTAACATATTTTAGTATCAATCTTCCACTAGCTAGCTAGCTAGCATTAACGTCAGTGGGATTTTAACCAACTACTATTCTACCCATCAAATATTAGTAACCTAACATATTTTAGTATCAATCTTCCATAGCTAGCTAGCTAGCATTGACTAACGTCAGTGGGATTTTAACCAATACTATATTCTTACTACATCAAATATAGCGTAACCTAACATATTTTAGTATCAATCTTCCACTAGCTAGCTAATAGCATTAGCAATCAGTGGGATTTGCACGGCTACTGTATTCTTACTACATCAAATATTAACGTAACCTAACATATTTTAGTATCAATCTTCCACTAGCTAGCTAGCTAGCATTAACGTCAGTGGGATTTTAACCAGCTACTATATTCTTACTACATCAAATATTAACGTAACCTAACATATTTTAGTATCAATCTTCCACTAGCTAGCTAGCTAGCATTAATTAACCAACTACTATATTCTTTAACCAACTACTATATTCTTACTACATCAAATATTAACGTAACTCAACATATTTTAGTATCATCTTTCCACCAGCCAGCTAGCTAGCATTAACGCCAGACAGGATTTTAACCAGCTACTATATTCTTACTACATCAAATTTTGACGTAACCTAACATATTTTAGTATCAATCTTTCCACTAGCTAGCTTTAGATAACTTCAGTGGGATTTGCAGCTACTCGCCACAACTGCTTGTCACCTCTAAAGTTTTGAATACACCCCTCCATAGCATAATTAAGTCCCTTTTGATAGCTTCTGGAGGAAAGTAAATCCTTTTATCGACCAAAACGTCCTCAAAGCCTGCTTTCATATACTGTCAGCTGCCATTGTCCACCATATTTTTATCATCAAGTCTGGTTTGTTGGTTTGAGTTTTCACACGGCAACAATGGGGGGTGGGGCTTAGCGACAGGTCAATTGGATAACACTAGACCAATGTTTACTGACCTCCAACGTTGCAGCGTCATCTGTTTAGCTCACCTCTGGCCCGCCTATATCAGATACACTAATGTGATTGGTTCCCCGCAATGCAAGGGGCAAAAGTAACGTGCATCATTACTTATTTCCAGAGTCTCTTGCAGACACAATTCAAATTGTGCTCTAGCGAGAACTCTGGATTTCCAGAGTACTGACTGCACTTATTTGTAAACAATTTTGTATGCCCTTTCTTTACACTTACAAAAATACTGACAAAAATGCCTTCTGTCTAAAGGCCCGGGACACACCAACCCGACAGCCAACCGTCGGCAGAAAAGCAGTCGGACTGATCAGTCGTTTTCTGTCTCCCCGAGTCGGTCAAAACAGTGTCTCGGAACACACCGAAGCGACACCGACACCAAGCGTACATTCTGCGAGTGTGCGAGACATAATACATTTCCATAACAGAAGCCAATGGAAAGAAATGGCACTAGTTTCGGACTTCCTTGATTAAGCAATAAGAAAATATAAATATATATATTATATAAATATATATAGTGTAATATTTTATTGTCATTGCTTGTGTGTGATGCCAATGAAACACTCTTTCGGACACAGAAAAAAATATTTATTTTTGGCCATTAATCGAGCTAACGTTAGCACAGTAAACGAAAAGTGAATATTAATGGAATGTTAATGTTCTCTAGCTAGGTAGCAACTAAGGACTTTGGTTAAACTTGTATGTTGTTGTGTCACAGGGTGGGAACTAAAATGGCATCTGGAATTCCATGGGGACTGGTTTTGGGGTGGAACACTATTAGGCCAAGATGGCAGCCCCTTAAGCACACAGTGTTTACAAATCAGACACAGGGTGTGTAGCGGGAATGGTTTTGGGTGATTGGCACTTGAGGTGTAGATTAATTAGACACAGGTGTGTAGCGGGAGCGGTGGGTTCGGGTGATTAGTACTTTGGGGGACTGGGCTTTTTTTCTAGGGTGGCCACTCTCAGTGGCGGGCGAAGTAGCCTTTGGAGAAGGGCGTGACAAGCAGCGGAGCTGGAGTCCCAAAGAGAGGGCGAGCTACAGGCGACCACGACAGCAGCGTGTGAACGCTGAGTGTGAGCAGCGCCAAAGACTTCACTTTCGCCTCCAGTTATCAAGCCTTTCGGGCAAGTCTGCGGTCTGTCCAGGCTGTCCAGGGCGATGTCCGAGGGGTGGAGACGCCCACCCCCTCACAGAGCTAAGTACCCGTTTTCTGCCTACCCTCTGCTTGTTGCTGTGCGGTGATTACTGCTATTGCTCCTGAGCTACCCTCTCTTCTCCTGCATTAGAGGCGCTTACTCGCCCGGTTCCCAAGTGAGCTACGGACTACACTAGCCTCCAGTTAACAAGTGAGCTACGGACTACCGCCTCCAGTTATCAAGTGAGCTACGGTCCACACGCCCAGTTATCAAGTGAGCTACGGTCCCACGCCTCCAGTTATCAAGTGAGCCACGGACTACACGCGACTACACGCCTCCAGTTATCAAGTGAGCTACGGACTACACGCCTCCAGTTATCAAGTGAGCTACGGACTACACGCCCAGTTATCCAAGTGAAGCTACGGCTTACAACTCGCCCAGTTATCAAGTAAGCTACAGACTTCGCTCCTCCCCTGTTCAACGGCGGCCGACTGTGTTCAAGCGTCATTGGATGTCAGAGGGTGGAACGTCCGCCTCGCAGAGCTAAGTATTTGTTAATTGCCTCTTGAATGCCCATTGCTGGGCCATAGGCCTTTCTATAACTCTGGTGCTACTGCACTGCATTATTGACTGTCCCTACCTAGCAGCTCCTATCCCTGGCCCCTCGACTGCATTTTTTTGGTGCTGTTTAGAACTGTGTTGGACTGGTTGCACTCCTGCCTAGCGCCACCCGACTCACGGCCTTTGTGTCCTTACCTCTCTGCTTCTGTTGTCTGTCCGTTGCAGCTGACTACCTCATGAACTGTCGCTAAACTCCCCCCCCCCCCCCCCTTTTGCCTACAGCCCAGTCCAAGTCATGTAATAGCCAAGTGGTGTGGTGTGGATTGCAGTGGTTGGATTTCTGTGCTTATGATCGGCCTTATGTAACGTGTGATGAACTGTGTGTATTTTGGTGCAGTGGTGTGTTTTGTTACTCGGATGGGCTGGGGTCTATAGGAGGGATTTATGAAGGCGTTCACCAAGTAGCCTCTGTTCTGCCACCAAACAGCTGCCACTGGGGAGGGCCAGGTCTGCTGTGGCCGGGACCTGTTCCGATCGGAGGAGCCGACCACTGGGCAAAGTTGCTTCCACTGACTTGGCCCCGGCTCGTTGGGGGTGCTGGACATTCAACACTGGGAGGGAGCTCATTTGGTCGATGGGACTTTTAGCATTTAGCTTTTTTATATGTAACTTAATAAAATACTGGTTTTTAATATATTTCTCGGGCTCTTGGCATTATTGAGGAGTAGAGTGTTCTCCCCACTGCTAGAGATTGGGTTAAGGAGGCAATAGCGCCCTCCGCCTGTGACAATTTGGCGTAGTCGGCAGGATTTCGCAGTGGGTTGAGATACTATACTCTTCAATATGCAGGAGGGGTCAGTACCAGCTAGCCGGCCTCAGGTAATGATGCCATTTTTTATGGGGGCCCCCTGGGCACAGAGATTTGGGGGGCTAAATGCAGAACTGACTCTTAAAGAATGGGAAGCCCAAATTAACTATCTGATTGGGATCCAGGGACTTACCGAACCACAACAGCTTCAGTTTATCCTCGGGTCACTAGAGGGGGAGGCTAAGAGGGAGATATTGGCTATAGAGGAGGTAAACCGCAATACTTCGAAGAAAATATTTGACCATCTGAATGTACTGTATGGAGACAACACGCCCTTACCATCGTTAAGAGCACAGTTCTTTAATTGTCGACAAGGCCCTAAGCAATCCATTCGTCTGTTTGCTCTACAAATACTTGAGATGTTTTCCAGGTTGAAAAGGAGAGGCAGTGCAGGCCTGGGAGATGGTGATGCCCTTGCCCGAGACCAGTTCTTGATGGGGCTGCGAGATGGCCATATCCGCCAGGCACTGAAAACACAGGTACGGCGGAACCCAGAAATGACCTTCGAAGCCATAAGGAAGGAGGCCCTGGCCTTGGAGGAAGACCAGGGGGAACAGGGCGAACAACACTGCTGCATGACTGCACGAAGCTCGGAAACCGTGGCGGCCGTTCCTGTGACAGACTGGAAACAAGATCTACGGACAGAGATTATGAGGGATGTTAAAAGCATAATTATCTGTGATGTCCAAAGCTATCTTAGAAGAGTTAAGAGCCGGACTCCCCCCGGCACCCCCCCCCATGACGCGTTCTCAGTCAGAAGGGACATGGGTGGGGCGAGGACCCTCCAACCGCCCTACTAGACCCGAAGTTCCAGTGGGGCGACCGAGGTCGCCCCATTTGCAATAAGTGTGGTGAAGCAGGCCATGTCAGCCGCCACTGTCCCCCTAGGCGTGCCTCCCAAGGGGGTTTTTAGTGTCTCCGGCCACTGTGGGTCAAGTGACCGGAAAAACCCCACCGACCCTCTCTCCATCCAAAAGACATGTTAGTTGGCCAGTGCCCCCTTGTGGACATAAAAGTAAATGATAGAGATATACGTTGCCTGGTAGATACAGGTTCACAAGTTACCATGTTCTCAGAAACATTGTGTAAAGAACTCTTCTCTGACCAACAACCCCAGGGCCCTTATGGTTCCTGGCTTTCCCTGCGTGGTGCCAATGGGTTAGATATTCCTTATATAGGATACCTAGTGTTGGACTTTCAAGTAAGGGGGGTGCAAGTGCCAGCAAGGGGGGTGGTGGTGGTTCGAGACAAGTGTCTGGGGTCACATAGGGCACTGTTAGGAATGAACGTGATCGCAGCTTGTTGGGAGGAACTCTTCCAACACAAGAAGACAACCTCTACCGTGACTTCGGGCGCAACAGATGAGAGGGGATGGGAACAGGTCTTTGCAGACTGCCAGCGGATCCATGCCTCGGCTGCTCAGCGGGACAGAACGGACACCGCTCGGGTGGCTTGCCGGTTTGCTATTTCTATCCCTGCACACAGTGAAGCATTAGTGTGAGCTAAGCTACCAGCACGAGCTAATTATCCTAATTCCTGTGTACTAGTGGAGCCCCATGGGGAGGGCCAGGGGGTTGAAGTAGCCCGGGCCCTTACTAAAGTACATAGGGGCAGAGTTCCAGTGAGAGTGCGGAACCTCCAAGCTCACCCAGTACTCCTCCATCGGCACTACAAAATCGCCTGGGTCACAATGGTGGACACCGCCCAGGTGAGAGATGGCTCTGATGTCTGCTTGACTGAGGTGAGTCCAGGGGTGATTGAGGTAGCTGTCGTCCGGTTGGGGGCTGAACCCAACACGCTCGTGGAGGCGGTGCCTGAACATTTAATGTGTGAGTCCTTGCAGGGGGATTTGGACACCGACCAGCAGTTGCAGTTACAACGGTTCTTAACCAGATGGCAACACGTGTTCGCTTCTCATGACGAGGATTACGGATGTACTGACCTAGTGACGCACCAGATTCCAACGGGTGAGGCTGCGCCAGTTCGGGAGAGGTACAGGCCTGTGCCACCCACTCTCTACCAAGAGATCCGGACATTGTTGCAAGGTATGCTGGGAAGCGGGGTCATTCGGGAAAGCAGTAGTCCTTGGGCGGCGCCGGTAGTACTAGTGCAGAAAAAGAGCGGTGCCTGGAGATTCTGTGTAGACTACCGTAAACTAAATAGCGTAACTAGAAAGGATGCTTTTCCATTGCCAAAGATAGAAGATTCGCTAACCAGCCTGACTCAGGCAGCCTGGTACTCGACTTTAGATCTTGCGAGTGGGTATTGGCAAGTTCGGGTTGCTGAGAAGGATCGTGAAAAAACTGCCTTCACTACCCCATTTGGACTGTTTGAATGGGACCGTATGCCATTTGGACTTTGCAACGCGCCTGCAACGTTCCAGAGATTGATGCAGAGGTGCCTGGGGGGGCAATTGTCTGAGTCTACATTGGTGTATTTGGATGATGTGATCCTGTTTTCTGTGAATTTTACAGTTCATCTACAACACCTGGAAGAGGTGTTTCGAGCCCTGGAACGATACGGCCTGAAGCTGCGTCCGGAAAAATGCCAACTCTTCAGGAAGGAGGTCAAGTTCTTGGGCCATTGTGTTAGCAACAAAGGAGTCTCCCCGGATCCCGATAAAGTGTCCGCTGTACAGGAGTGGCAACCACCAAAGACAGTTAGGCAAGTGAGGGCATTCCTGGGCTTTGTGGGGTACTATCGGCGATTTATAAAGGACTTTTCTAAAATTGCTAAGCCCCTTAATGGGCTCCTAACGGGTACTGGGCGTCCCCAGAGGCGAGGGTCACCCCCAATTCAGTGGAATGATGACTGTGAGGTTGCCTTCCAGAGGCTCAAACAAGAACTGTTACAGGCCCCAATTCTTGCATATGCGGACTATACCCAGCCTTTCACCGTGTATACAGATGCGAGCAATAGTGGCTTAGGGGCTGTGCTGGCCCAGCAACAGGGGGGGGTAGAACGAGTCATTGCTTATGCCAGTAGAAGCCTCCACCCCGCGGAACGAAATGACTCCAACTACAGTTCCTTCAAGCTAGAACTTCTAGCCATGAAATGGGCTATTAGTGAGAAATTCAAAGATTATCTTTGGGGGGCAAAAGTCACTGTTGTCACCGATAACAACCCACTGGTCCATTTAAAGACTGCTAAATTGGGGGCGGTAGAACAAAGGTGGGTGGCGCAGCTGGCCAACTTTGATTACAGCATACGGTATAGGCCAGGGAGGGAGCATACCAATGCGGATGTCCTCTCTAGACTCCCCACCCGACAGCCGTCCCCAACTGGCCACCTGCCCGTGCGGAGGAAGAGTTATTGGTAGGCATAGTGGAAGCACCAGGGTCAAGTAATGAGGCCCCCATGCCTGCTGGGGTGGGACCCCGAACATTGGCAAGGGCTACAAGCAGCAGGCGAGAATTTGGCGGTGACACGAACTTATCTGGAGAAGGGGGCGTTGCCTCCAGCCCCCGAGAGGAAGGCGCAGTCTCGATTTGTGCAACAACTATTAAGCCAATGGAGTCGCCTGAGTCTGAGAGAAGGGGTCATCTGTCGCACTGTTCAAGACCCCCTGACCCAGGAGCTAAATTATCAAATTGTGGTCCCCCAGAACCAGGTCCGCCCATTGCTGGAGGCATATCATGGCCAGTCGGGCCACCAGGGTCAGGACAGGACATTGTCTTTGGTGAGGAGGGTTTTCTGTTGGCCGCAAATGGAGGCCTCAGTATGCCACTTTGTTCAGGGATGTCCGAGGTGTATGCTGCGTAAGGCCAAACAGGATCCTAGAGCCCCCCTAGTCCCCCTAGAGCCTAAGGCTCCGCTCCATATGCTGGCTACTGACTTTTTGACGCTTAGTCGCCCCACGGACAGGTTCCAGAACATTTTGGTCATTACTGACCTATTTACCAAGTTTGCATGGGCTGTTCCTACAACTGATCAGACGGCTCTCACAACCGCAAGGGTTCTGTGGAACGCAGTCCTGCAGCCATTTGGCTGCCCCGAGGTCCTTCATTCTGACCAGGGGCCAAATTTCGAGTCCGCCCTCATCCGGGAATTATGCCAGTTATGCGGCTGTCGCCAAGACCCCGCGACTACACCTTACCACCCCCAGGGTAACGGCGGCTGTGAGTGGTTTAACCAGACGCTGTTGAATCTGCTGGGGACCTTGGAGTCAGAACAGCAGAACAGGTGGGTGGAACACCTTCCAGCATTGCTCCATGCCTACAATAACTCTGTTCATGCAACCACAGGCTATGCACCCAGCTATTTGATGTTCGGCAGACACATACGGTTACCTTTGGATCTACTCCTGGGGACCACGCCATCAGATGGGGCGAGTGGCGTCTCCGAATGTGTGGTGCAACACCACGAGCGGCTCCGATATGCATACAGCAAAGTGTCCGAGAAATTGGGGGTGGCTGCGGAGAGGAGTCGAAGCCACTATGACAAAACGGCGCGGGAGGCCCCATTGCTACCTGGAGAACGTGTGTTGGTCTGGGACAACCGGAGGCAAGGGAAAGGGAAATTGAGCGACCGATGGGAACCCCAGCCCTATGTTGTGCGATCTCGCCAAGCTGACAGACCTGTCTATGTTGTGAGACCAGAAGGGAAGCCGGGCCCAGAGCGGGTACTACATCGAAACCTACTGCGGCCATGTCCACATTATCCCCATGCTAGGGAGGGGGCTGCAGAGAAACAGCAAAACTCAAATGGGGTGGGTGTGGGCACAGGTGGGGCCGAACCAACCACCTGGAGGGCTAGAATCTGGCCCAGAGCTCCGGCAATCCCAGAGGCACACACAGGGGAGACCACCTGAGAGGTATGGAAACTGGGGATCGTAACCTTTAGTTCTCGGGACTAGAACTAATCTAGCGGGGGAGAGTGTCACAGGGTGGGAACTAAAATGGCATCTGGAATTCCATGGGGACTGGTTTTGGGGTGGAACACTATTAGGCCAAGATGGCAGCCCCCTTAAGCACACAGTGTTTACAAATCAGACACAGGTGTGTAGCGGGAATGGTTTTGGGTGATTGGCACTTGAGGTGTAGATTAATTAGACACAGGTGTGTAGCGGGAGCGGTGGGTTGGTGATTAGTACTTTGGGGGGGGACTGGGCTTTTTCTAGGGTGGCCACTCTCAGTCGTGGGGCAGTAGCCTTTGGAGAAGGGCGTGACAAGCAGCGGAGCTGGAGTCCCAAAGAGAGGGCGAGCTACAGGCGACCACGACAGCAGCGTGTGACGCTGAGTGTGAGCCGGCTGCCAAAGACTTCACTCGCCTCCAGTTATCAAGCCTTTGGGCAAGTCTGCCCGGTCTGTCCAGGCTGTCCAGGCCGATGTCCGAGGGGTGGAGGCGTCCACCCCTCACAGAGCTAAGTACCGTTTTCTGCCTACCCTCTGCTTGTTGCTGTGCGGTGATTACTGCTATTGCTCCTGAGCCTACCCTCTCTTCTCCTGCATTAGAGGCGCACTGGCGGTTCCCAAGTGAGCTACGGACTACCCGCCTCCAGTTAACAAGTGAGCTACGGACTACGCCTCCAGTTATCAAGTGAGCTACGGTCTACACGCCTCCAGTTATCAAGTGAGCTCACGGTCTACACGCCTCCAGTTATCAAGTGAGCTCACGGACTACGCGACTACGCCTCCAGTTATCAAGTGAGCTACGGACTACCGCCTCAGTTATCCAAGTGAGCTCACGGACTACGCCTCCAGTTATCAAGTGAAGCTACGACTTACAACTTCGCCTCCAGTTATCAAGTAAGCTACAGACTTCGCCAGTCCCTGTTCAACGGCGGCCGACTGTGTTCAAGCGTCATTGGATGTCAGAGGGTGGAGCGTCCGCCCCGCAGAGCTAAGTATTTGTTAATTGCCTCTTGAATGCCCATTGCTGGGCCATAGGCCTTTCTATAACTCTGGTGCTACTGCACTGCATTATTGACTGTCTCTACCCTAGCAGCTCCTATCCCTGGCCCCTCGACTGCATTTTTGGTGCTGTTTAGAACTGTGTTGGACTGGTTGCACTCCCTGCCTAGCCACCCCGCCTCTGACCTTTGTGTCCTTACCTCTCTGCTTCTGTTGTCTGCCCGTTGCAGCTGACTACCTCATGAACTGTAGCTAAACTCCACCCTCCCCTTTGCCTACAGCCCGAGTCCAAGTCGTGTAATAGCCAAGTGGTGTGGTGTGGATTGCAGTGGTTGGATTTCTGTGCTTATGATCGGCCTTATGTAGCGTGTGATGAACTGTGTGTATTTTGGTGCAGTGAATTGTGTTTTGTTTTCGGATGGGCTGGGGTCTATAGGAGGGATTTAGCTGGCGTTCACCAAGTAGCCTCTGTTTGTTCTGCCACCAAACAGCTGCCACTGGGACGCAGGTCTGCTGGGACGGGGACCTGTTCGATCGGAGGAGCCGACCACTGGGCAAAGTTGCTTCCGCTGACTTGGCCGCCGGCTCGTTGGGGGTGCTGGACATTCGAACACTGGGAGGGGAGCTCATTTGGTCGATGGGACTTTTAGCATTTAGCTCTTTTTATATGTAACTTAATAAAATACTGGTTTTTAATATATTTCTCGGGCTCTTGGCATTATTGAGGAGTAGAGTGTTCTCCCCACTGCTAGAGATTGGGTTAAGGAGGCAATAGCGCCCTCCGCCTGTGACAGTTGCAAACTAACCTAAAATAACATACATTCAACAACTCTGTGGTAGTCTAAATAGCTTAGGATAGTTTATCAAAATGGATTAATAACTTTTATCATCATTGAATGTTGGGCCAATGGTCGTAGGCCTAATCTGAGGCAATGTTTAGTCAAGGGTTTTAGCACTCCACTAATCAGATTGGTCATTGAGGCTGACTGCCACTGGTTGATGCGACATGTCAAATCGGCCAAGTCCGACTGACTCGCCCAACTGTCCGAATGACGAATATTTCGCCCAAACGGATCCATCTCAATACTGATGACTATTCCAGGCCTATTACTGTTTGTTCGGGTTGGTGTGTCTAGGGGCCATCCTTAAAAAAATAGCCAAAAAAAAAAAATAAAAAATGGGCTAGCTAGTCCACACGATTCAAACCAAACTCCCTGGAACCATTCTGATCAAGAATATTTGACCTGAGGCCCGGTCAAGCGGATCCATCTCAAGCTCTTGGCCACGTTATATTGAAATTTGACTCAACATATTTACTTCATATTCCAGGCCTATAGGTGGCACTGTTTGTTACATGAAATTGACCAAAGCTTGCACTCTGTAGGCTATACAAAACAGACAGAGTAGGCTAATGCTGAATAGACCACAACCAAAATGGACTAGTGCAAGGAAACCAGAATTGTTTAAAACCAATGGTGTGGACTGATCGTGAACTGTCATTTTACTGTAGTCAACTGTAAAACTAAAAGGGAAAAAAAATAAATAAACTTCAGGGTCGGGTGGGTTACGGCAAACGAAAAATATTTTTAAGGATGGCCTAAGAGCTAAAATGGCTAGTGCAAGGAAACCAGAATTGTTTGTGTGGACTGATTGTCAACGGTTTAAACTTCACTTTTACGGTTTGTGAAGGGTGCAGTCCCGTCCTTTATTTGGCTAACGAATAATCTCCTTTACTTTCTTTGGTTGTAGCATAGTCCGTGATTCACATTAGTTATGGCCATCACCACAGTTGTGATATTTATCCTACTGAGTGTAATCGTAATGTCATGTATGAAAACTAGTATTGTTAGGCAATACTATAAAGTATCAAGTCCAGGGCAGAGGTGTGGCGATGACATCATCAATACGCAAGTAGGCTATGCGGTTCCGCCGTCCAAACGAACTCACAAGGGCTACGGTTTCAGATTTTTCCACCCTGGGACCAGGTTTCGAAAAAGTGCGGTTTCGGGCAGTGCGTTTACAGGATTCGTTTGGACGATAGGAATTGAAATTGAATTAAAGTGGGTGGAGATAGAAGTAGTTAGTTTAAAATTAGTAAGGATGGCAAAAATGCTGTGGTGTAAAAGGTGTTAAAACTGCCCCTGGGGTAAAAGTCTTCTGCAGGTGGAGGCATCAGCAGGCCTTCCGCATGCACAAAGCAGAAGTGTGTTCAAATGGCGGAGTGGCAGAGGGGTCGTCATGGAGAAGCTCACACAGGGAATCAGAGTCATTATCCTGGAACACAGAGAACATGATATGAAGGGTTTTTCCTTGCTTTCCTTTCCTTTTTCTGTCTGCCTTTCATTCTTTATTCCTCCCTCTCTTTCTCTCTCCTGATATTACTTTCCCTATGCCTCTTCAACATTGATACAACATTCTTCCAAACTGCAAAGCAAGAGGCAACCACAGAACAAAGCCTACAGATCTCAAAATAGCCCACCATGAAAATGCCAGAGCCAGAGCCAGACCATTCCTTTTCCGATCTTAGAATTAACCACCTCCCTTCTGCCATCTTCCGTAACCAGTCCTGCCAGCCCATACAAACAAACACACACACACACACACACAAACACACCATTTTATACATCCATATTGACATTACATGCAATTTGTTTAACAACAATTAGTTATTCCACACAGCAACTTACTAGTGCAAAATTCAAGGTGAACAAAAAATATTTTAGTGAATAATTATATACTGTACATATGAGGCATAAGGAATACATATAAAAAATACTGTACCATATTGACCTGGTTTATGGCAGCAAGGGTGGTGTTTCTACTGGCACAGAACTGAATTGCTTCATCGCAGTCTGCAACATAGCTTGGCTTAAGCAAATAGAAAAAATCCTTATGCAGAAGCCATGACTCTCTTTCAATCAAAGAAAGAGTCTCAATTCTGCCCATGAAGTCTGTAAAATAAAGGATACAGGCGAGAGCATACACAGCAAATATAGTCAGCATACAGGAAGAAAAGGATCTCAGCAGTAAGATATGTATTTTTATTCTAATAGGCTGCACATATTTGTAGTGTGCTGCATTACGCATTTTCTGGAAATATATATATATATATATATATATGTATATATATTACATTATCTGCAAAAATACACAGTGAAACCCAAGCCGAGTGCAGTAACTGCATTTCACCATGAAAAATGTAATATATGGCAGTAAGTCTTTGTTTTAGCTCTTTGACTGTGAGTCTGTCTGCTCAATTTGTCTGACCTCCTCATAATTATTTGACACTACTCTGCTCCTCACTGTCAGTTCCATGATGGCTTCAAGACATAGAGATGATACAAAAAGTTATGTAATGTAGGCTATTTCTGCTCGGAAGGCACAGTTTGTTTCAGTAACCACATTGCCTGGCTGTATATTTCCTGAGTGTACCACATTGGCTGACAAAATGAGTCAGAAAGTTCACCTGGGCCTTGTTTTGGTTGGGCTTTGTTTTAGGTAGGCTTTGTAGAAGTGGTTCACATTGTGGTTCACAGCATTGGTTTCACAATCTTTGAAAATAAACAGTACATTTCTGGCCGAAGTTAGAATGTGCTACCTACAATACGTTTGAAATTCAATTCACTCTGATCTAATCAATCATATAATTGGTAGTTATACAGCAATCTAACAAAAGAAATACAAAAAAGCAGTTTGGCAGTTTTTTGCACTTTGCCTTTCCTTGTCATTAACACCTCCTAAGTGATGTGTAAAAAATTACACATCTGCTGAGTGTGCTGAGGGACAACACATTTTGTGTGAATTTCAACACACAATTGTGCGGTTGGCCGTGTGAAATTTCAGCTATCTCAAAAAAACAAACAAAATGTGTACTCGCAAAAAACGCTACCCATCACTGGTCTACAGTGCACAGAAGTAAAGCGTGGGCTGGTGCGGGTAAGACTTCCACGTTGCGGGTGATAGCAACGTTCTGGGTTAACATATTTATGTGCGTGTGTGATATGCTAAAGTGAGATTTCCCTCTGTCTCAAATGCACATGAACACCAGAGTTGATTGGATGCAAAATACCCCATTGGACAAAGCCTATCCGTACAATACAATTAAACAGTTGTTTCTAATTATCTACTGTAGATGATAGCCTATTAGCTTATATTTCATAAAACACCTGATGTATCACGTGCATCACTAGTGCACAGTATGGACACTCACAGAATACTGCAACAACAGTTGTCAGGATGGTCAGAATAACTGCACCAATGACAGACAGCCACAGAATCCATTTTCCCTTCCATCCTAAAAAAGAAACAGGGATCAGTTTACTATGAAGTCACGCTAGACTTTTTTTGTAATCAGTAACGTAATCCATTGGATTACAAAAATATTTTGACGTAATCTGAATATTTTTGGATTACTTCAAAAAAAAAAAAAAAAATGAAATACATTAAATAAAAAACACACTCAATCAAGATAATTTTGATGCTACACTGAATAGCATGTCTGCACGCCCAGAATGCCTTCTGTTGCATTATGTAATGTTATTCTCACGGGTAGGAGCATGACCCTTTTTGTCTGTTTCAGACGAAGTGATAGAGAAAAGTGTAAGGCCATCCTTAAAAATATTTTCGCTTGCCGTAACCCGACCGACCCTGTCAATTTAGAACCGACCCAAATATTTATTTTTTTTCCCCTTTTAGTCCGACCGACTTGCGGTTGTAAACTTGCGTTAATACCGACCGATTGTTTTTTTTTTTACTCTAAAACAACTAATACAAATGCAATAAAATAATATTTCTTTTAGTAGGCCCAAGTATTGTGAATATAAATTGCCTACATGCAAACGTGGCTCACTTAAATAAAACTCTGTGGCGCCATCTCTACACCATTGGTTTTACGATGTCACACTATGGCCTACGCTTCGCTTCATTCACACAAACTGATAATGCTTTTTACTTGGCATGAGGTCCTGGAAGAACTGTGGCCAGATCTTTTCTCATCCTTCTCCCCCCTAGTCTAACGGTGACCGTGGTCGGAGTATAGAAATTGGTTGTGGTCTATTTAGTATTTCTCAAAATATGGGTCCGCAACATGGAGACTGCTGGTCCGCTGAGAGCGGAGGAATTTGGCCCGGTGCTTCATTTGATAATTTGCTGCGCAGTTGATCAAGAAACCGCGGATCGACGAAAAAATAAAACAAACGTTTCTGCTATCGATGTCATTAAACATGGAGCCCTACAATTAAGTGGTGGTATGATCATTCATTCAATGCGCGTCTGCGTGAGAGAAACTGAAACTAATCGATAACGTTGGTATCAAAGCTCCGCTTCAACCTGTTGGAAGGCTATTTATTTATTTAACTTAAACTTAATAGAACGACGTTGTTTTTTGGAACTTCCTTAGAAACAGAGCAGAGACTGTATAATACACTGTATAGCATTGAGTATTGTAGGCCTATAGTCAAATTTCAATATAACGTGGCCAAGAGCTATTGTAGCCTTCTTTCTGGGTACATGTAGATGAGCCCTATGACCCCAAAGTCTGCCATGACCGGGCCTCAGGTCAAAGAAGTTTGAGAAAGGCTGGGCCCACTTCCCCGAAAGCATCTTAAGCCTAAGAGCGTCGTAAAGTCCCTCTTACGAACGTCTTAAGATTTGCCGACTGTTTCCCGAAACCATCGTAGCTGAAGAGCATCGTGAAAACACTCGTATATCTACGAGTGCTCCAGAGTACTCATTACCAGCTAAGAGCGTCTTAACAGTACTTCTCACTGAGGTCACCAACAGGACATACAGAGGAATTACAACTTAGAATACATGATGCCTAAGGCCCATTTATCACAGCAACCTGGTGCTAATATGATTGGAAAGCTTAGATTCCCTTCGATAACGTAATATGCTGTGTGATATATGTGTGTCGAGTAGGCCTACTACGTGAGATTTTACTGAGGCACAGCAGTTCAGTATTGGGGCACGTGCCCCAGTAAAAAAGGTATAAATAAATTTACCAACTGGTTGACACTTCACCGTGAGAAATCAGGGGTGATTCTCACGGCCATTGTGTGAGAGTTGGCAGCCCCGTGGTACACATTTAGCCCCCACTTCCCCTTTTAAACTCAAATTGCATGTTTATGTCAACCTCACTTCTGATCTGGGTCACGGCACCAATATCTTGAGTTGATTTGCACGCTCAGCCTTACACTCTCCCCGCAAACAGCAACACCTTGGATTCGGGAGTCGAGTGTGCTAACAATCGAGCTAAAAGCCCAGGCTGCTGGCACATCTAGCACAACTCTTTAGGCGTTGGGAGGGAAGTTAACATACACAACATACATACTGCACAGATATGTACCAGCTAGCTACAGTTACACAACTGGAATAGGCCTAGAAGCAGACATTGGGGGGTGTCCTCATTTTGGCCAATTTGTCCTCACTTTATAGACAACTTAGACAACAATATAACACATTTAAGGCATCTTGCTGTGAAAAAAGATTACAATTACAAAGCATGATTATCACACATAGTGTGACCTGTGTTATTTGACTGAGGGGCCCCGTTTAGATATCAGGGGGAATAATATAACCTATGTTATTTGATTGAGGGGCCTTATTAAGACTTATTACACGGCTCTTCAGAGTGCTGCAGAAAGTTCCATTCACATGAATGGGCCTTCCCAACGCTCGGGCCTATGTTAAATCTACATAAATCACCGCAAAGCATTTAATCACCGCTGTCAATGGCAACAGGTTTTGTGCTTCTGATTAATGTCTTTCATATCACTACGCAAGGGACTGGAACTTCATTCAAACGCGGAAAGCAGACGGTTGATCAGCTGTGTTCTAAAGAATGTTTGATTCAAGTTCAGCAGCGTGTGTTGTTGCGAACTATTTGTTTCTCAGCAAATGCCACCATGAACGGTAACAAATAGGCTAGGTTATGTAGGCTAAAAGTCATATCGTGGGGAGTTTATTATTTCGCTTTGGCAAGTAGTCAGATAAAAGCGGGATAATGTACGAGCGAGTCATTGTGAAAATAAGTCCCTTCAGGGCAGAACAAGACCCCTCCGCTGCGCCGGGGTCCGGTTCGGCCCTGTCTGGACTTATTTTCACAGTAATGACCGGGCGCTCTATACATTATCCCTTACATATTACATAACATAACCTATGTTATTTGACTGAGGGGCCCTATTCCGATATCAGGGCTGGAGAACATAGTGACTTCACGCAGAGGCTTGGGCTTCAGGGATCCCTGAACACTTGGGCCCCTGGGCCTGTTAGGCCTGGGCCCAGTTTCCCGAAAGCATCTTAAGCCTAAGAGCGTCGTAAAGTCCCTCTTCATTTTAATGTCTTAAGATTTGCCGACTGTTTCCAAAACCATCGAAGCTTAAGAACGTTAGAAAACACCGTTGATCTACGAGTGCTCCAGAGTTCTCGTTACCGGCTAAGAGCGTCTTAACAGTACTTCTCACTGAGGTCACCAACAGGACATACAGAGGAATTACAACTTACGTTCCCATTCCGTAATTGTGTTTACCAGTGATGAATCAGATTTTAGCGTGCAAAATAGCATAGCCTACATTTAATGGTCTTAATAATGTGATGAAAAGCGGACAAAAATGCAATCAAGTTATGAAACGAGATGTTGCCAGAATAGTTTGCCATTATCTTTGCTAAGTGAGGGATATATTTTATTAGGCCTATGAGGTAAAAGCAGAGAAAGGAACATGTGGTTTAGTCTGTAGGCCTACTGCATCAAAATCTAAGCCTACACATTTTCTCACTTTCTTACTCGACTTCTTCTTATCTTCAAACGTGTTCTTAAGTGACATAGCGAACAATTATTGCATGGTGCAACAATTTAATCTTAAATAATTGCAATTATTTATGTCTGTGTGTGGTATATAACCTTGGGATGCTTACATGCAGATGTCAAAGTGTTTCTATTTTCGTATTGATGTGATTTAATGTGTCCGAAGTTTAAACGGTAGGCTTATAGCTGTGACGTGCAGTCACCTGACATCACCATCAAATCAGAGGATATTTCAGAACTATTAACGTGGACAGATCCCCTTAAGAGCATCTTAAGAGCAGTGCACGCGCGTTCACGCTACAAGCATGTTCAGGAAACAGTCGGAAAAACCAAACGAACGATCGTAAGATGAATCGTAGAAAACCCTCTTAAGAGCATGTCTCCGTCGTTATCGGGAAACTGGGCCCTGTTCAGTAATCCATCCTTGCTCATAAGTTTGCCTGTTTAGAACTATTGAACCGTTTTGGAAATTCTGGTGTGTGATATTCCATATGTAAAACATATTTTGAGTGTTTTCAAAAATACAAAATACAGTATTTTGTAGTTTATTTTGATAAACTTTAAAAAGAGGGTATTTGGTATTTTATTTTAAAATAGACTACTTCCTGATGTATTTCTGCCCATCCCTGTATGTATTAAAACACATAAACACAATGTAATCAAGTAATCTTCGAGAATGTAACTATAATCTGATTACACATTTTTTTATGTAATCTGGTCTGATTATAGTTACTTATTTTTTGTAATCTGATTATGTAATCCAGATTACTTGTAATCAGTTACTACCCAACCCTGGTCACACTGCACTGCTACATTACGCTATGTTTCATTACTCTATATTACATTAGCACTGTGTTTTGTTATGCTGCGTTTGGTCCTCTGAAATAAAGAAATAAAACTCAATGTGTAGACAGACACACATTATAGTGTTATATCATAGTTCATATTTGGTCTTAGCAAAACAACTAAATGGTGAAACTCAATGTTGTCAAGCATATTTTTCAACAGTGCTAAACTATTCAGTCGAGATTTAACATGGAGCTATTGCAAAGTACAGGATAAACCAAATCTACAGTAAAACATTATGAAAACTATCTTACTTTATATATAAGCACTCTGATAGACTGACAGATCGTATAATCATTTCATACTTTGGGCTGTATTTTGGGCCACCAGCGCATGGCGTAATACTCGTTATTCACCCGCGGAAAGTTGAATTCGGTATTTTGCACGTTTATTTTTTAAGCATTGCGCCCAGGGGTGTGGCAATTAACAACCTAGGGAGGGACCTAGCGCGTTGTCTAAAAATCGCTATCATACACCACCTAAACCTGGTCAGAGTTGCGAGTTGTTCATATGCTATTTTAAGAGCGCATGTCAACAGTCATATTGGCAGGTGCACGCACCATCCTTCTATCATTCATGAACACACACCAGCGCACGTCCATGCAAAGCATTACAAATTGCACGATTACAATGGGAAACATAAATAGAATAAAGATATTACGAAATACTGTACATCTCATAATGAGTAGTTATTCACCATCATTTGCAAATTGGTAATGACGGTTAAAAGTGATTAGGGGAGAGGCGAGAGACAGGTATGGAGCACAGCTGAAGACGCACTGTCACGAGATATAAGCAACTCCTCTGCAGGATAAATGTTGTTTTATTCAGTCATTTGAGCAACATTAGGGTAAGTGTTGCTTTTTCCAGCCTATGTTTTCGATGGTAACCCATTGTCAGTCAATAGTGAAAGTAACTGCATATAACTGTCTTGTCTGACTGGCTCCTTGTTGACTGACTCCTTGGTGAAGTTAGTTTCACTTTGCCAATGAGTTCAAATAATAGACGAGTGCAAATGCGTGAAGGCTATGCTAGGTTTTCGTAAAGCATGGTTTAAGAATGACTATTCCATCCGGTCTCGCAAGCAGCCTCCTTCAAATGCGCCGTTGAATGCCAAAATACCGATGCATTTATTTGACATATCGCGCGTTGACTGATTAAAAAAACCTAGGAACACCTTGTTACGCCATGCGCTCCACTTTTGAGAACGAGACCCCTTCCAATGTGAACTGGACATCCTACTAAATTTGAATAGACTTTTGACGAGTGAAGATGCACTTTAGAATGTCATGATAGGGCCCTTCGTGCCCAGTGATATAACACCACAATACCGTACTTTCCCAACTATTAGCCGCGGCTTATACATTGATTTTGCAAAATGCTATGAGGTTAATACACGGGGGCAGTTAATGGCTTTGTTTCTTTTAACTTGCATGAAACACTGCCCTGCGGCTTATACACAATGCGGCTAATACACAGGAAATTACTGTATGACTCTGACATTTGTCCTGACCGCTTTTTTTAATGTTTCATGCTGTTACAGTTTATAAACGTGTAACATGGGCTGCATGGTTTGCCATTCAAAAACTCTACTGGCTGTCATGACCATGACAAGTAATAGTAATATGTCATTTGATATGGACCATCATGACACGATATGGCATCATTTGTCAGGACATGTCAGAGTTATGATGTATAATCAGCTAAAGCACTGAATTTTATTTTTAATTCCTTAGCGATTCCTAATACCACTGTCCTCTCCTAAACATAAAAGCAGACCGGAACAAACTTACTGGTTTCTGGCGGCACATTCACTGTCAATGGTGGATACTGTAGGCTCTGATAGATATCTTCTGTTTTGTCTGTCTGCTCCTCATAATCATTTGACACTACTCTGTTCCTCACTGTCAGTTCCATGATGGCTTCAAAACTGAGAGATGATGATACAAAAAGCTATCTAAATCTGCTCTGAAGGCATAGTTTGTTTCAGGAAAAGGCGCTTCTTGTTTCAGTAACCACATTTTCTGAACCACATTGCCTGACTGTACCACATTTCCTGGATGTACCACATTGGCTGACCAAGTAGAGACATTTCAGCAGAAAGATGGGTCTTTTTTTAGGCTTTTTTTAGCTTCAGTGCAGCACAGCCTATAGTTTGCCCCAGCAAACTCTGCATTATAATACTACTACTACTACTACTACTACTACTACTACTAATAATAATAATAATAATAATAATAATAATAACAACAATAATAACTAGATGTACCGCATAGCGGTACAAAATATGACCGCCGCTCAGTCCTGTACATCCGTTCCGCGAAAATAAATCACACTTCAATTTGTCTCCATATTTTACTCCATCCCCCACTCTTGAAACTTTTGTGTATGCTTGTTTGGCATGCCTGAGTGTGTAAAAAGGGCTGCACAGAAAGTAGCCTACTGGTGCTGAAAAAGTGAATAGATTGTAGAAAAGCCAAAGAAGATGTAGCATTGTTATAAAACCTTTAAAATCTCTAAACAATCACAAGTAGGACAGTTCATCACAGTTCATCCATTGCAACTGGATTGATGAAAGGTCACTTACACCTGTAGGCTACATTGTATTTGGGAAAAGCAAAAGGTATCAGCATAATGTTATTTATTTATTTATTTTTTTATGTATTTATAAACAAAAAAACATCTCTGTCAGTTCCATGCCGTTTTCAACAGCTATCAATAACAAAGGTAATTTTTGGATGGATGGATTTTTTGTGAATGTTTCTTCTTCTACATAAGATTTGTGTCATCTTTAGTTCATGTAATACTTTATTGTCAATGCACAAATTAAGTAACAGTAGTCTGAAACGTTATTGTTAATGCACAAATCAAGTAACAGTAGCCTAGTCTGAAACGAAATGCTGTTTTACATCTAACCAGTGGTGCAAATAACTGACATGTCCAAATGGGCCTTGATGAAATGCGTCACTAGACTGTTCATACACATTTTAACGGGCCAAAGTTGAAGAGCTGTTGTCCGTTATTGTTCGTGCAAATATAGGCTGATTCATGTTCCCTTGCATTGTTTAACTGAGGTCCATGGCTAGTCTGGCTTTCATCAGACCAAGCTCAATCTTTTAAGAAATCAAAAATAAATAGCGGGGCAGATCAGGCTGGGTTCACCCAGCCTAGTCCATAGGCACCCGATATTGTTTAATTTTCCGATTGAGATATCTCTGGCTATTCTAAATGCAAAAATGCATCAGGGAGTTATGACAAAACGGTAACTAACAAACCAGATCCTAATAGAAAGCTGTTAGCTTCCCTAAGCTACAGGTAGGATTATAAGGTAGGCCTATTTACAACATAAATTGTCAATAGGCCTTGCTGGGCGACACAAATAAAATCTCCTTTGAAACCAATGGCTTACTTTACAGTATCAAGCCGGACTTAAACTGTCATATCGCGGCTAAAAGTTGTAATAACATTCACGCAGCTCCATGAGTCAAGGAAGCCTTGAATGAAGTAGCCTCTTCTAAATGGGACCCACTACACAGTAGCATAAGGTGTTTTGCTAAAGCAGCCATAATGAAATGACGGTGTCATTGTTTGGATACTTCACACACACGTGCTTTTTAATTTCACAGACTACAACTACCAAGCTGTAATCAAAGCACATCGATTCCCCTCTCACACCCTGCACGCACTTTAAAACAAAAATAAACAGGCGCCTCAGTCTCACGCATGTATAGGCAAAACTGTATCAGACCGGGTGTAACGTTGGTAAATCTTCCATTGCACAGAATGATTTTGTAGCACGTGCAATAAATGACAGTCGAAAGATCCAAACAGTGCTGCTATCAATTTGCTTGGTATAACCGCATTTATAGTTTTCTACAAATGCAATCAATCAAATGCCTCCATCACTCAACCAACGCTAACGGTAACATTACCTAGGTCCTTATTGATATTACAAGATTAACGTACCTGCAGTAAAAACCAAGCATGTCCGATAAACATCCTCAGATTTATTTCGGCTTCAAGAAGAAATGGGAATTACACTTCATGTGAACATCGTCCTATCCTTATTAGATTAGTGTGTGTCTGTTTATGCACATGTGTGCACATGGAATGGGTTAACATGACCCCTGGAGGCAAACATACGGAAAAAAATGGTCATCCTAGGCCCTACAGTTCTCAAGATATTCACAGAGAACTGTGGTGCCCCTACCCTCCTTCGGGGTCCAGTCCAGCGGGGCTACAGATCAAAATGAAGAATGACGGTTCCATGCTATCCATGTGGGGTACATGCCCACCAAGTTTTCGCGGTACCCCGGTCTTTCAGTGTCCCGAATCCTTGTTGGTGTAACGTCACTAAATGTACACATAAATTATTTTATTGTAAGGCCCCCCATGAACGAAAGTACACAAAACTTGGCATGCATTCGGAGGGTGTCATAATGATCCTACACTTTTAATTTCGTGCAGTTTTGACCTTGTCAGCCAGAGATATTGTGATGAAAACACCTAATTTTTTGCTTTTTAATTTTTAACTAGGTGGCGCTATACATGAAATAAGTGGTAATGGGATGGGTTGACATGCCCCCTTAAGACCAACATACATAAAAAAAGGTGGACCTCCTAGGCCCTACGGTTCTCGAGATATTCACAGAAAACTGTCTCCGGCCACCTACAGGCCAGTTGGTGGATAGTAACATAAATTAATTTATTGTGTGGCCCCCCATGAACGGAATTCCACAAAACTTGGCGTGCATACAGAGGGTGTCATAATGATCCTACACTTCCAATTTCGTGCAGTTTTGACTATGTTAGGTCACAGATACCTTCAATTACAACACCTCATTTTTTTTTTTTTTTGTGTTTAACTAGGTGGTGCTATACATGAAATGAGTGGTTATGGAATGGGTTGACATGGCCCCTTGAGATCAACATACAAAAAAAAAAACGGTCCTCCTAAACCCTACGGTTTTCGAGATATTCACAGAAAACTGTGTCTGCCCTACCCTCCTTTCGGGGGGTCCAGTCCAGCGGAGGGGCTACAGATCAAAACGAAAAACGATGGTTCCATGCTATCCATGTGGGGTTACATGCCCACCAAGTTTCGTGTACCCTGGTCTTTCAATGTCCCGGGAATCATTGACGGAAATTTGGGCATGCGAAAAAGAAAAAAGAAAAAAAATTAAAAAAAAGAAAAAATCTGCGCGGCGGTCATAATAATACATTGTATTTATAAAGCGCCTTTCAAGACAACCAAGGTCGGTTCACAAAAGGAATCTAAAAATACAGACAATTCATGGTCTACACCTATTTCCCAAATGCCACAGTGTGATCTTATCTACATTATATGCTCATACAGAGCCAGTCAAGTGCAAGGAAAGGAAGAGAGACGTCATATCTGGCTGTCGCATCAAACAAACCAAGATGCCATGCATGACCACAAAATCTACATAGGCTGAAAGTGAACTATTGTATCTCCTTTTGGGGTGTGAAACTTCTCGATCTGATCAAAGTAAGCACTGACAGCAGCTCTATACTTTAACCCTCCAATGATCTATGTCAAATGGAATAGATTAAGGTTCTGGCACATGCCATATTCTGTCCTTACCAGGAAATGTCATGACAACAGGTGCCGAGTGATATACCAACATCCCAAATAACATTGCTGACATTAGACGGCTCTATATACATGTATAATATTTGAATGCAATAAAAACTCAATTGTCCAAATCATATAATTGTAAGCAACATAAAACTCCTGAGAATTGTCATAGCAATAACCTATAGGGGGAACTTTGCAATGCTTTGTCATTGGATAGCAACTCTAATGACAAAATAAGGTCTGCTTTAGCTATACTATGGTTGTGTCAGTCTCATGAATGTTCAAGGACAGTGTTGGAATTGACATGGGCTAGATGAAGTATTGCAGTCATTGCACACACACACACACACACACACGCGCACACACTAACACACACACACTCACACACCCATCTCCTCCTCCATCCTGGGGAAGAAACAGAAACTCAAAGTCTGCTGATTATTTCCCCTTATTTCCTCTCACTTCTCCCATATCACACTTTTATCGTGCTAGCAATGGAGTGACTGCCCTTAGTGCCATGACAGCATAAGATTATACAAGTTCCCTGGAAATTCCCTCAACACATCTGTCAAGAGCTCTCAGTGGTTGGGTTTGTTGTTTATCAAGTTGCTGTGTTTTTTCTATGATTTGTGTATGAGAATGGGTCTGACTGATGACCATTGGCTCCAGGATGATTTGAATTTACATCCCTTCAAAACATGATCAGGAAAAAGAAGAATGCTATGTATCCCCTGTTTTTGAATGATGGGTTTGTTTCTTTATGGTTATGGCAATATTATAAGACAATATTTTCCTCTCACCATTGCTCATCTTAACTCAAGGGGACAGTGTGTGCTTATTATTTTATTAATGGTATTTTTTTTTTGTCTGCATGCAGTTAATAAAGACATTCCCTGGCCTGCGTTCTCCGTCACATTAACAACAAAGCTAAAATGTCAAATTTGCTGAATCTGGCTTCTGTTTTTATTACACTGCATGAAAATGCACTGTTCTGTTATCCGAAGTCTTCTTCTTCTTCTTCTTCTTATTATTATTATTATTACAGTGCATGAAAATGCACTGTTCTGTTATCCGAAGTCTTCTTCTTCTTCTTCTTCTTCTTCTTATTCTTCCCACCAAATTTCTGCGTCTAATTCAGCTTTAACCGTTTAACGTAGAAACTTCGTTCAAACTTTGTAACGTAGGTCTTGAAAAGGACACGTGGGGAATGTATTTTTCACTTTTGTAAACTTTATACTTTTTGAGATATTAATAAAAAACAAGCTTATTTTTCCCCATAGACTTAACATGGGCTGATGACATCACAATGGGCTAATTAACTTGATTTGCACCTGTATCAACTTCCAGCTGCTCACTACTAGGACCCATCAAAGGGCCAGTTAAACTGATTGCACCTGTATCAACTGCTTTCTGCTTAACTAGGCCAACTCTCTGTGTCTCTCCATTCTACAAGGTTATAAGGCATATTCCATCCAACTTTCTATCCATCATCCTCTTCAAACCATTCACTCATCCACCCATTAAACTATACATCAACATCCATTAAACAATCTGCCTATCAACATCCATTCAACTTTCTGTCTATCAACATCCATCACACTATCTACATTCAACTTTTAAACTATATACTCTGTCTCAGGCTTAAGCATACAATCTGGCTCTCTTAAGACTACTATTTCCTCTGCCCACAACTGTTTCAAAATAAATATCCTCACTAAAATAATTCACTATTAAATAATTTAACTATTTAAACTACTCAACTATTTAACTGTTCAGCCATTTCAACTGTCAGTTGTTATCAACTATTACTCTTGCCAACTGTTTCCAAATAAAAGTTTGTTTGGCATTTTATGTTAATATACAGTATGTTTATATTTTCATGCACTGGTAATTTCCTCGAAATTACATTTTCTAGTTTGTTTTAGAATGGTACACTACCTAAATGGCTGTTAAAAATGAAACAGACCATTAAATTTCAAATTATAACCTTTGCAAACAGTGTTATGTTATGTTAATGTTTTTTAGACTTTAGACTTATTTTGAAAAAAAATATATGTGTGTAAATGAAGTGTAATTATATAAACACAAGTTTGGTTCTCACCGTTGACTTGCAAAGGGTACTGTAAAATAAAGTTACAACTGAGATCCCAACAAAAGAAAATGTTTGTGAATCCAAGTCATGTCATGAAAGATTGACTGTATCCCTCTACATATGGTATGCTCATACATCCTGGCCAGATATAGGTTCTGGCATTTGAACTTCAACCACCTCCCCACACCTCCCCCTCATGACTTTATCCACCACACTTTTGTCCTCCTTGGCAGGAGGAAGATGTGTGTAAGGGGTGACTTCCCTGTGGAGGGACACAGAGTAATTCACAGGGGACTGATATACTAAATCTGATGTGCCATTTCAACTAGATTCCTGCAGTACACTCCACTCCCACGACACACACAGAAACACACACACCTGCTGTGTGGGGGGTCAGGATCTCTGCACCCTTCGACACTGATTCTCTGTCCCTGGGAACAGGAAGCTAGCGATGACTGCAACAATACCTGTCCTCATTCCCCTGACTCTGGAGCCACAGGATCCCAGTCAACACATTTTAGGTTCCTCTCAGCCCTAGAGGCCTAGGGGAGTGAGGGGATGGTGCATTCTTGCGCCTGTACTCTTTTGTTATTAATTTTAGGTCCAGGATGGATATTGTTGCCACATGATGATGTTTCTTGTTTCTTAGTTGTATTCCATTGTATTTTTATATATAGTTGTTTGATTGCTTTTAGCCATGTAGTACTATCCATTGTCATGCAACACCACACATTCTCACTATTTTAGAATTAGGCACAATAAACTGTTTCAGGCAATGTAGATCGCATGGCCAATACAATGTCTTACCAAGTCATAAATAAGTTGAATTTAAGTAAAAAGAAACAGTTTTTTTTTTTTTTTTTTTACTGGCTACAGCACCCAAACCATTTGGGTCCAAGTCCCCGCGGAACCCGTGTATGAGTCCGACTCGGGTCATTCCTGATCCCTCCCCATCTCTCTATCCCACTCGCTTCCTGTCACTCTCTTCACTGTCCTATCACAATGAAGGCAAAAGCCCCAAAAATATACTTAGTTTGCTGTATGTGACCAGTCAGATGTGAGGTTCTTTCTTTTTCATACACACAGCAAAATATTTTGAACTTAAATTGGACTGGACTGTTGGAGGGCTCTCTGTGTGTCAGGTCAGGACAGCTGCACCTGTGGTCTGTTAGCTTTCATGTTTTTATCTGTGCTGTGTTTTGTTTTTATTTATTTGTCTTGTAATTCTTTTTTTGCATTTTTCATTTATATATACTACAGTATGTTCCCTGTGAAGTCCCATGCTTTCATTTTATTCAAATTATTTTAACTACTTTAACCCTTAAAGGAGTACCGTCACACCGGTGTGACGGGAATGTTGGGAAATGAACGTTCTAAAGAATATCTGGGTTTAATGAATTCAACATAGAATTTTAGAACCTTCAATTGTTGCGGAATGGAATCTTATGTTAGAATTTTCAAAAAACTACACCTCTATCGATTTACATGACATTTTAACTATTTTATTTAATATGTGATTGTTATGACTATGTGAAGCACATTGGGTGACTGTTCTGTGTATGAAATGGGCTATATCAATAAAACCTGACTTGACTTGACTTGACAGTATTTGCCACGTTTGGTGCTGGAGAAAGAAGACTCCAATGCAGATTTAACAGAACTGAGCTGTTCATCACATAGACCAATACATCTCCATTTTTCTTAAATTGTAGTATGACTATGCACAGAGACAGGAGTAGGGATGCTAAAAGTTGCAGCAGGTCACAGGGTCAAAGTCGCATGAGGTCATTCATGACATTGCTCAAACACACTGCTTGTGGAACTTCACATGCTCAGGGACTTTCACGCATTTTGACATAATATGTTCATCTAGCCTGACGAGCCAGACCCACAATAAAATGTAGGGTCTGGGGACTCACCATTCGCAGTGCTCAGTCCGAGGGGCGGGATAATCGGTTGTCTTTCAAATTCCCTCTGCACGCAGTAGGATAGCGCAACAACTCATGAGTCCCATGTGTTTTCCCACCAGCGGAGCTAGTTGGCTAGTTCAAACTTTTGCCAACTTAAAAAAAGCTTAACTTGTGTCACGCTGTTCGCCAACAGCAACATCCATCTTCTTTGTTTTCAAGTAGCAGGGAATTCACGCTGAACCGCTGCAACTCTGCCATCAATCATTATGTTAAGCCCGCCTAACGACTCTATACACGATGTGATTGGCCCTATCTAAGTTTCATTTTTCCAGCGGAGAGTTGCTAGACTAGCCCTGGCAGCAAATTACATTTGTTGCCGCCAGGGTGCGTCTAGATTACTAGGCAAATGTTCATCATCAACAAGATGATTAGATGCTCTGCTGATGAGATTAAAGGTCAAGTTCAAATTTGATCCAGGGTATACAAAGTCGAGTTTCATTGCAAGCAGGCACATTATAAGTCATTGTCATGCTTTTTAGTGCACAAACATCTAATTTGATGTTTCATGTAGCTTGATGAAGGGTCTCTAATTCTAAGAATTTGTATAATGAACTGCAATAGAAGGAGGTGTATGGGGCCTCCTACCCTCATATGCCTGCTGTATCTTAAACTGTGAAGGTGTTGCTGCTGGTCTTCATGACCGTGCAAATTGGGGCTACTAGTCATTTTCTGTCTGACTCATCTGAAAGTCCACTGTTTTACTCTGCAGAATGAATCAATCACGCCAGAAAAGGAGATAGCCATGAACGATGAGATTATGGAAGTGAACATATTCACTCACCTCTAAATGCCACAACCACTATAACACACACGCACACACACACACACAGACACACGCAGACAACATAGATTGAAACCACTCACATGCATACTAATACACTGAATCTTGTCACTTTCACACATACTTGTGCTCTCTCTCTCTCCCTCACACACACACACACATACACACACACCTGCAAATGCCAGTGACAATGATAAACATAGTGGCATAGGCACACATAAACACAGTGTACAGTATATCAGTAGGTCCAAGCATGATGTGCAAACATTCACAAGCATAGTAAGACACAGACACTATTACACACAAGTTATAAATCTTTTCATCATTCTGAAATAAAAGCACTCTGAGCCAAACCTCTTCCTCACAGACACTTGACCTTTCCCTTGTCCACTGTGGTCTGGCTTCTCTCAGGAGTAACAGAGTCACTCATCTGGAGTGGTCAGGACAGCCTATTCACTCTCAGCTGCAGGCCTCAACCTGCCATCTGGACTTTCATCTGTGCGCTTGCCATATAAACATGAATATAACTTTGGCTACAGTACAGACACAGGATATGAAACCTTCAGCAGGCCTCAAACTCATCTGGCATAAATAAACACTCTCACACACACACACACACACACAAAGGAAGAAGAATGCAGATAGGAAGAAGACAAATCTAAAAATATGTAAATAATTAATTATTATACGGCTCTTCACAATGCTAGTAGAACGCTCCATTGACTTGAATTTCCCAACGTTCTACGGTAAATTATTTTCATATAATTACTGCTGCAAACATAACATATAATTACTGCTGTCCATGGCAAGGTTTTGTGCTTCTGATTTAAGCCTTTCTTATTACTTCGCAAGTAGTCCGGTCACTTCTTGCATTGAAACTTCATTGAAAAGTGAAAGCAGACGGTTGATCAGCTGTATTCTATAGCATGTTTGATTCAAGTTCAGCGTGTGTTGAACTATTTGTTTCTCAGCAAAAGCCACGACGAAACGGTAGAACAATGAATGTAAAGAGACATATTGTGGAGTTTATTTTTTCTTTTTGACAAGTAGCCGTATAATAAGCGGGATAGTGTATAGAACGCCGGTCATTATTGTCTCTGAAGGGATTTATTTTCCAATAATGACCGGCGTTCTATACATTGTAGCCTATACATTATCCTTTACATAATTAAATGTCCATTTCCATTACCACTGAATGAGACTCAGGATAAAAAAAACAGTTAAGGGAAAAGGATATGAAAGGATATGAAACTAATTTCACATGTATTTATTTTGCATATAGAAAGGTACAACACAGGGTATATTCTGAGACTATCACTAGCAATGGCAGAGATAGTTGTTTGATGATGAATCACTGAATCTCACTCCATCTAGTGGTTATTGTATGTATTAGACTTTTGCTTGCCATTATTTATTATAGCTGCGTAGTGACATTTTTAAGTAAGCCATTGTGGAGCCCTGTGTGTGTATAGGTATGTGTGTGTGTGTGTGAGAGAGAGAGAGAGAGAGGGAGGGTGTGTGTGTGTGTGTGTGTGTTTGTGTGTGTGATGGTTTCTGTGGTTTCAGTGCAAGAAAAATGTGGAGCATGGATCTGTATCATTTTGTCTCCCAGACAGTGTCGACAGTCTCTCATGTCGACCGATTTCTTGCTTTGCTCTAGAGCCTGGGAAGCCATAATTCACAAACCTGCAGAGACAGAGGGAGACATGTTACATGTGTGTATGTGTGTTTGTGTGTGTGTGTATGTGAGACAGAGTGTGTGTGTGTGTGTGTGTGTGTGAGTGTGGACGTGTGTATGTGAGAGTATGTCTGTGTGTACATCTGTGTATATGTTCGAGGGTTCCATCCTATTTCTACTCACAGCAAAAAAATTCAAGTAATACAAAAATACAAAAAAAAAAATACAAACAGCGAAGACTAAAAGTAAGCAATTTTAATGAACAAGAAAGGTTTACCAAACAAACACCAAGTTTGTGTGTGCGGTTACTCATGTGCACAGTCTGCTTAAAGCTGTGACAGTAAGGATACCTTCAGACTAAACATCTTTTTTGCAATTGCCGGCGTCCATTTTACATCATAATTCTATGGAGTAGACCGTGTTTTCAAAAAAGTCGTCGGCTTCTTTTAAAACGTGAATGCAACCCTCTTTTTCTGCAGCTCAGAAGTTGAGAAATATTCAACTTCTAGCGGAAAAACGCCATACATCATGCTGTCTTTTTTACAGCTGACCAATCAGAAGCGGATTACCGAGACCTGTGGTTTCCCATGACAACAAGTAAAAAATGGGGAAGGTGACAGAACACCGGTCGAGGGACTCGTTTTAGTGTCTGAGCATACGGAATTGTTTGATATGACTTCACAACTTTACCATAACATACTAAAGCAATAGCCAACCCCATTTTTTTCTTCCGCGATTAACGCTTCCGGCTGCTTTTTGGAACAAGAACGCTGGCAGATTTTTTTTAAACTGAAAAAGCGGTCTGCATAACTTCTTTTGTCAGAAAAAGACGCTAAGTCTGAATGCAAGTGTGGTTGAATGCAAAAGAGCAAATTCTGATGGTGACAAAAGTGAAAGACGAACCTCTGGGGAAAACAGTCTTTTCAGTCTTCATGGATGAAAGTGGGCAACTCTCTGCATCTCATAACCTACATGTGGACAAGGACAACAAAATGCACCAGCTCATACATACGGACTGGGAGACGGTGGTGCCAGGCCCATGTCGTCCTCTCAGTGTCACCTTACACAGCACATGGCATTAGCATGGCACAAATTCATTTGTATGCGTCGGACATGACTGATTATGAAGCAGTACAGCTGGCAAATAAATATGAATGCCCTTGACTTCCCCCAACATAAGTACATGTACACACACAGACACAGTCACATGTGTACACACACACAAACACACAAACATGGAAGTTACAGTGTGTCAATGAAAGATATGACATGCTGTAAAACTTGTCCAAATTGATTGGTCACACTGTTAAACCTCAAATGTAAGGTTTGTAACCCTTGTATGTGTGTGTGTGTGTGTGTGTGTGTGTGTGCGAGCGCACATGCCTCACTGCTGCAGCAGCTCATGGTCTGTTGTGGTGGTCCATCATACAGCTCCAGACTGTGATCCAGGAGGCTCCACTTCAAGGTCAATTCCTCTGATGGGGTTGAAATACCCACACAACCACACAGGCAGTGTACACACACACACACACACACACACACACAGAGGGACACACACACAGACACACACACATACTCACACACACACACACACACACACACACAAAAGAGACACACACACACACACACACGCACAGTAAATCAAAACTTAAATGAGGGAACTTAAATGACTATTGGTTCTAAAATGACACCAAACCAATTAACCCACACTGAGGGTGTTGATTAGGATACTAGTCTTTGTACACTAGACTGATGACATCAACCCACCAGTGAAAGAGCCTCTGTTTTGATAGTGCACAGCTGACTGCCTGAGCCCCATGGCAGACGAACATTTGATTACGTTGTAACCATTGTTTTCTAAGTGGAGACACTATCTCTCCCCCTCAATGCCGCTCTGAGACGTGTGTCGATCAATTTGAAGCACTAGTCCTACACCAGCACAGATGCTTTAATGCAGCACTAATCAAGGGCGTGGCCGGTGCAACCATGTCTTACCATGGACGATGCAACTCTGTCTTAAAGAGTATCCACTTTACTTGCTACAGTGGGTCGATTCCCAGTACATATGGAATATGTAACAGAGTGGAGAGATAGTCTTGATCCGCTAGAGATCAGCTGATGAACAGCTGCCCTCCTGTTCAGTCCTGCATGATCGTTTGGTGTAGGCACAAAGAGCTCACACCAGGCAGGATCTGTGGAAACAGGCAGAGTTAGCCACTGTGTGCATTGAGGAGTAGAGGAGGAGCATCCCTGCTCAAATAGGTGCTGTAGTAATGTAAGCACTGATTGGCTTTCATACTAGTTTTGAGAGTGGCTGGCCGCACAGCATCAGCCTGAGGTCTGACATCCAGGGCTGAGGCAATCAGGAAAACTGAGTGGCCATCTCTGTCCAGCAGAGCGGGGATGAGCGAGAGTGGGATGAAAAGCATGCTGGAACATTTGTACTCATGCGTGCGCAAACACATCGAGTTTGAGTGGCGAGTTGTCATTGTGAATTGAGAACCACAGCTCATAATGGGCAGTTCCTCTTGATGCAATCAAGTTGTCCTGTTTGCCACAACCTGGGGGTTTAGCCGCCACTCTGGTAACTGGTGTAGGTGGCCCATCCTGGTTTCAGTGGAGCCGGCCTGGGGATGCGGAGTATCACAACACTCCGTGGCGCTCCCAGAGATAACGCCCAGAGGTATTGTCAGCACTGATACACTAACACACATGACCAGGGGTTAAAGTGGGCTGGAACGATCTCAGATAAATTAATAAATAAATAGATTCATTCATACCAACGATATAGCATGATGAATAATCTATTGCCATGCTTCCTAGTGACATTAATGCAAAAGGGAAAACAAATCATACTTTCCCAGATGGGTAACTCAGATATAGAATTGCCATTACAATGACCAAGAAAACTAGCTTATCTTAGATTAACTAGCTGAACAACACAGGTGACCACTTCTGCATAGTTTCATGTTGTCCAACCCTCATTTCCCCCCTTGCACCAACACTGGATTTCAGAGTTCCCCCACCTGCCAAATGATCCCACTTTAACCACATGATACTACCTTGGTGTGCAATTTTTTCTGAAAAAATATGTTTTCCTTAAGAGAGGAGAGGAATATTTATGTAAATTCACCAGGGTGTCGAATCCAATATTTTTGTGTTGAATCGATAGGCTATGGAGGATCTTATCCGATATTATGGATCTATCCAAAGTTTGCTGTAAGGATTTTCCATTCAAGAAATAGATGTAGTACACGTAGTTACGCTGCCCTACATTCAGCCTATGCAATTTAAATCACCGTAGACAGCAACCACGTGAGAGAGAACAACACCAACAACATGGTCCACATACTCTCATGTTAAAATCACTACCATTAGTGACTGCTCTGAATGTCACCATCACAGGTTATCTGATCTCGTGGGGTCGTGAGATCTCTGCAACCTGATAATGTCTGAAGTGCAATAATTCTGATCAGAACTACTGTGCGTAAACATCTGCTCACACATATGTTGGTGAGGGGATGTTGAACTCAAAATACGGAAGCATGTCATGCAACAAGTAAGAATAGCGCACCTCCTAAGCTACTCGTTAGCCTATATCAAAAGTGCATGTACAAATTGTTGCAAACATAATGTGCTTTTCTAAATATGTTACACTGACATATAGAGAAAATAAAATAGGCTACGTTGAGAGATGTCCGGTCCACCATTTACCTCATACACCCTTGACAGTCCGCCCGGTGACCTTCCTCCGTCTAGATGTAGTCATTATCGGCGTCGCGGCATATATACCACAGGATCACATAGAGAATGAGGAGAATGGCAAATAGAAACAGGGCGATGAAGATAGCTTTGGTGAACGGGGACACCATGGCAAGGAAAGACCGCAGCTGAGACCGGGAGCCGCTGCTTGCCTTTTACAAATTCAAGTGGCGTTTCACGACGCACACACCAAACTACTGGTCAACGACCACGTGTAAGTACAGTGTGCCATATGTGTCTGTTTTTATAAATCACCCAATACCTTTGAATTTCTCTACAAATAAAGCAAAATGTTATTACTTTAATCTAAATATTAGGCTATAACATAGTTTGTCCTTGTATTACTTGCAAGCTACAAATTACAGCTTTGCTGCTTCAGGTTGGATATAAATGCAACAATGACATCCACGATAGCACATAATTAATTTTAAACATAACACTTTATTTATATCAATCACTCTCACTTTCATCATTACAGTCATCATTATCATTTTGATCATCATTGCTGTCACTGGAGCTATTGTAGTCCTGGGGGATGAAAACTCCAGGAATGGTGGTCTTTGATGTTATGACAGCCACACCTATATTCTCTTTTTTAACCTGTGTTTCCAGTGGCTGTGTGGGTGTCACTGTTGGGTTTAGGGTGGCTTTGGACGCTGACACACCTGTAGACATTTCACCTGTTGCGTGCGACCCAGTGGGCCGTATGTGATCTGCCAGGATGCCCACCAGCTCCGAAGCATGCCTCTGGTCAGTCCGGATCTTAAGGGAGAACTTTTGCTGCTGCGCCTCCCCAACTGAACCATCCACTACTGGGTAGATCTCAATCTCTGTCAGCCTCCTATTGACACATAACAAACACCAACAGCTGGTCTGAGTTTAGTTTCTTTCTCTCTGTTGGGGTAGCTAGCTTGTATATATGGGGTGAACAGGTCTGTATTACACCAAAGATGTGCATCAAATGTGTTCATGAATAACAAAGCTACTGTTTGTCAGTTCACCAATCCCAACTGAAGTACCACTTGAGATTACATGAAGGTTTCCAGTGTATAATCTACAATATAATGCATGTGTAAATCAATTTCCAGTGTTAACTCAACAATTAATCTGAAAACGTATACATTCAAGTCAAGTCAAGTCATGTAAATGATATATTATATATTAATTATACATTATATAGTGCATTTTTGTATGCAACCCAAAGCGCTCATTCAGAGAGTATAGGTGTTTTTTCATACATAAGATAATATAAAATTCGCCAAACTGCAGCAGAATTATAGCCTATTTTTATGACATCAAGTCAAGTCAAGTTATTTTTATTTACAGTATATAGTGCATTTTTGAGTGCAACCCAAAGCGATCTGGTAACAAATCTGGATTCACCCAGGATTTTCCACTAAGGCCTTCCAGAAGCTATAGCAGAAGCAGACATATCTATTTCAAAAGAGCAGAAGTGTGTTTCCCCTTATGATAACCTTTCTGCTTGTCATTGATTAATCTACTCTCAGATAACACTCCCAATCCAATTAATTTATTCAGCAAGTAAATTAAATGTCAGTTAAACCCTCCATACCGTTTCCAGTCATACAGTGCCATTTCCAGAGGTGGAAAGTAATGAAATACATTTACTCACGTTACTGTATTGAGTAGTTTTTCTGTGTATTTTGTATTTTTTAAGTAGTTTATAAAATCGGTATTTTAAATTTTACTTGATTACATTTTGAGTGAAGTATTGTACTTCGCTACATAAAAAAAAATCCCATCCCTTACTTGAGTAAAAAAAAAAGTTAAACGAAAACAGAAAGGGAGAGACAAGAAATCGCCCTAAACCACTATAGTGATAATGATCAGCATGTAGCCTACAACAGGACATGAATCAAGCTGGCGCCATGCAGTCATTCTGAAAGTGATGGAGATGGAGCTGGATCACGAGATGCATCAGATTACATGTGTAGCCTAACCTATGAAAGTGTATTTTCCGCTATTTCAATGGGTTGTCTCAGTTCGTTTTAGCACTAATGATAGCGGAGATATTCAAGCAAACACCATGGGATTTCGTATTTTGACGTTTGTGCTCACTTTTCTTTGGAAAGAAGTTTATTAGCAGTTGTTTCCGCTCATTTTGATGTCTCTCTTTTTAGTAACCTGACTTGGCTTTCTTGGAGAAAACATTGCACCAGCAGCACAACAATTAGCGGTCCACTACTAGCGATGCTCAACTAAATAAACAAAAGATAGACTACCTTATGAATCGTGCAGGCGGACTAAACCATTTAGATCTTTAACAAGGGAGAGTGAGAGTGACCTTAGACAGTTTTCACATGTTTTGTATACAAAATCCAGTCAGTCAAACTTAAAATTTCGTCTGACATTCATTTTGACATTTAATTTGGAAGTTAAAATATTCAGGTAAAATAAATATATGGTGGACATATAGCCTAGGCTATATATATTTTCAGTAATTAGCTTAAACTTCCAGTGAGTCTATTCGACATTTTCACCACACATTATATTAACACACATATAAAAAATCCAAACATAAGAGTTATGTGTATTAAAGTGGAATGACACAGGAAAAAAGTATTGAACGTGCCTACTGAAATTTCTTCAATACTTTGTGGAAAATACTTTGTGGAATCCTGATCTTTAGTTACTTCCAGAACTGTTTAATAGAATTTAATTGAATTGGCTGCCTGCAAGTCTTTCTGGAGCTTTCTCCGAGTGGTCCTTGGCTCTTGGAATTGACTATCCTTCCTACTCCCTGGTCAGAAATATTGCGAGGAGATCCTGCATGGCAGTGATGTTTCTTCCACTTGCAGATAATGGCTCCCATGCTGCTTACTGAAGATTCTGAAGTTTTGAAATGCATCTGTAACCAGTTTCATTGATATGTTTTGCAACAATAAGGTTGCAAAGGTCTTGAGAGAGCTTTTTGCTTTTATCCATCATGAAATGTTTCTTGTGTGACACCTTGGTAATGAAAAACCTTTTTATAGCCTATTTATAACCTTATTGGGGCCCTATACTTCCCACTCTCCCCCCCAGTTCGACGCCCTTTAATCTGCTGAACCTTCTGCTCGTTTCCAAATATAAAAAAAAAACTCTCTGCAACTCAACATTGGCCTGCCTGCCTCAGCTGCCTGTGAGGGGCTTTTCAGTTGTGCTGGATTACTGTTCACTGCAAAGCGACGGAAGGATGAGTGCAACTAACTTTGAAAATCAACTACTGCTCAAACTTAAAGGAACCGTATGTAAGAAATGTATTTCAATTAATCATAAAATAGCCCTGATATGTCACTAGACATTAAGAAATCATGTTCATTTCAAATACTTATATTACTGAGAACAGTAGTCCGGCCAGGATATTGTCATTTAAAAAGTTGCAGCCCTCAACTGATGTTGATGTTGTGTTTTGTCATGTCATGTCATGTTTTGGCCTGATGCGCCACCCTCCACCTAACTACTAATCAAAAGTCAGTAGTGTTTCGGCATCCGAGTTGGCAACCTCGAGTCAGGGGGGAGGGGGAGGGGATACACCGTTCTACAGTAATTTGAAAGTGATTGCAGTACCAGTCTTGGCCACAATCTTACATATGGTTCTTTTAAAGGAGAACTCCGGTGATTTTTCACATACATCTCCATTTCTCAACGTCACCGAGTACTGTCGGTATGAACAAAACTGAAACAAGGTTTTACCTAGCTCGAGTTGCTGCAGCTACAGCGCTACACAGTGGGAGCATGAACATGGCTGCCTTAGCTGCTGGCTGCAGCAACTCGAGCTAGGACCAAAGTCCTTTTCAGGCAAGTACCTCCACTCGGCAGCCATATTGCAACACTTTTTGGGCACTTATCGTGCATCTATTTCGGCAGAAATGCGTGTGCGTAAGGCTTCACGACACCAATCTTGCTCCAGCAGCTAGATCACAACAGATGATTGGCACGATGTCTTCACAGCACACCACATGATTGGCTCAATGTATTTTACAACACACCACATGATTGGCTCAATGTATTCACATGTCAACGTTTTACCACGGAAGGGTTGTGATATTTGTAGACAACTGACTAACCCCATGCATTACTATGGAGGATTTTTTGAGTGCTGTATCTTCTCATTAGAAAGTCTCTGGTAAAACTGGTTGTTCTGGTACCCCAAAAAAAAGTAACTAAGTAACTTTTACTTAAAGTACATTTTAAATGAACTACTTTTTACTTTTACTTAAGTACATTTTCAGATCGGTATTTTAACTTGTACTTGAGTAATATTTCATCAAGGTATTGGTACTTTTACTTGAGTACAATATTTTCGTACTTTTTCCACCTCTGGCCATTTCATTGGATGTTTGTATTTCTGATTGATTATATGTGTTATTTAAGCAACAGACTTTATTTAATGGGGTTACTCCAATTATTCAACTGGCAACAAAATATCTGCTTGTAATCAGGGTTGCTGACAGGGAATTTAACATGGTGGCTCACAAGGAACATTACAACACTAAAAAAACATCTGACTACAACAGAATAGTAACACCGCAATTCACAGGGAAATGAAGGTGAGAATGTACTGTAAAGTGGACTGTCTGGATCGTCTCTGGCGCCGCCAGACCCAGCAGACTGCCGTCAGAACCAAGCCGAGCAGAACCATAACCACCACGAACACGATAAACACGTCTGACTGAAGCCAATCAGCCAGGGTGCCGTACTGAGGGCTTCCACTGTCCATGCCTGCAAAAGAGAGACTAGTGATATTTAGAAGGTTAATTACTCCCCACCCCAGCCCATGTCTCAGACGGTGTGCTGATGTTGCATTGATACACAGCCTTTTTCAAGGTTTTCTTTTGCTTCTTTTAATAAAGATGTTTTAGGAGGGCGGCAATGGTTTTAAAAAAGTAAAGCATTAACACATAGATCGTCTTTCTTCTCTCATATGAAACCACAAGTATACGATAATGTTACAATAGCTACATGTAACATAAGACATGTAAAGATTGATTATTAAACATTTTAATCACAGTGAAAAGTCAGGAAAACACTAATTATGTATTGTTTTACATTCATGTTTCAACTGTAATATTATTTCCTATAGATTATTGTGTTTTTGTAAAACTATATGTCCTGAGGTAACATCTTCACAGCAAGTATAAGAGTGTAGATGGCGCTGGTTGGTCAGCTGTATGGTGTGTGGGTGTTTCATGAGTTAACCCTCTTGCTGTGTTCGCGGTCAAATTTGGCTGATTGACAATTATTTTCTCTCAAAATTATTGTTCATTTATTCTGACTATCATAAGGCTCAATGAGTTTGTTAACAGAGTTTTGTCACACCTAAATGTTTCAGATCAAACAAATGTAAATATAAGACAAAGATAACACAAGTAAGCACAAAAGGCAGTCATTAAATTATTAAGGGAAAACACAAACTTACATGGCCCTATGTGAAAAAAACTGTGCATAACATAACTGTGGCCTGATTACTGCCACACCTGTTCTCAATCAAGAAATCCCTTAAATAGGACCTGCCTAACAAAGTGAAGTAGACAAAAAATCCTCAAAAGCTCATCATGCTGAGATCCAAAGAAATTCAGGAACAGATGAGAAAGAAAGTAATTGAGATCTATCAGTCTGGAAATGGTTGTAAAGCCATTTCTAAAGCTTTGGGACTCCAGCGAACTACAGTGAGAGTCATTATCCACAAATGGTGAAAACATGGAACAGTGGTGAACCTTCCCAGGAGTGGTCGGCCGACCAAAATTACCCCAAGAGCGCAGCGACGACTCATCCAAGAGGTCCCAAAAGACACATATCTAAAGAACTGCAGGCCTCACTTGCCTCAGTTAAGGTCAGTGTTCATGACTCCACCATAAGAAAGAGGCTGGGCAAAAATGGCTTGCATGTTCCAAGATGAAAACCACTGCTGAGGAAAAAGAACATTAAGGCTCATCTCATTTTTGCCAGAAAACATCTTGATGATCCCCAAGACTTTTAGGAAAACATCATACCAACAGTAAAATATAGTGGAGGTAGTGTGATGGTCTGGGGCTGTTTTGCAGCTTGGGGACCTGGAAAGACTTGCTGTGATAAATGGAACAATGAATTCTGCTGTCTACGAAAAAATCCTGAAGGAGAATGTCCGGCCATCTGTTTGTGACTTTAAGCTGAAGCGAATTTGGGTTCTGCAGCACGACAATGATTCAAAATACACAAGCAAGTCCACCTCTGAATGGCTAAAGAAAAACTAAATTAAGACTTTGGAGTGGCCTAGTCAAAGTCCTTATCTGAATCCTATTGAGATGTGTCATGACCTTAAAAAGGCAGTTCATGCTCGAAAACCCACCAATGGCTGAATTACAACAATTCTGCAAAGATGAGTGGGCCAAAATTCTCACAGTGCTGTAAAAGACTCACTGCAAGTTATTGCAAACGCTTGATTGCAGTTGTTATTGGTAAGGGTGGCCCAACCAGAGGTGTGTTCATATTTGGCAAACAGTGGCGAACATTCATTACATTTGAACGACTTGGTGTTAACATTCCATTGTAACTGCATTGTTGCCTTCGTCAAACTTACGTCCAGTTCCACTGTATGTTCGCGGATAACTACCTCCTCAGACTGTTTGCGATTGTTCGCCGAAAACTCAAGGCTAACGGAAAACTGTTTGCAAACGTTCGCCTATGTTTGCGAATTTGAATGCACCTCGGTTATTAAGTTTAGGGGGCAATCACTTTTTCACAGAGGGCCATGTGTGTTTGGATTTTGTTTTCCCTGAATAACCTTTACAACATATAAAAACTGGATTTTGTGTTTACTTGTGTTATCTTTGACTAATATTTGCATGTGTTTGATGATCTGAAACATTTTTAAAAGTGTGACAAACATGCAAAAACACCACTGTACACACACACACACACACACACACACACACACCCTCACTCCCCCTCTTTGCTTCTATGCCAGCCCCCACTGGAACCTTTCCCCAATATTTTCCCCTTTCTGACTTGCATGAGCTCAGGGCAATGAGGCCTGTGGGCTTAAATAACAGATGGAAGTTCAGAACTGGTAATATCCACTAGAATTTAAGTTGATGCAGAAGGTCTACATTAGATGGTAATATGTGTTACTATGGATTTATAACACGTTATAATGCAGCGGTCATTTTTGACCGGGAACACAACAGTAGTAGCCTAGAAATCTAGACGCACCTTATAGCGGCAGCCAATTTGATTTGAATCAGTTCAGCGTGAATTCCCTGCTACAAAGAAGGTGGATGTTGCTGTTGGCGAACAGTGTGACATGAGTTAAGCTTTTTTAAGTTGGCAAAAGTTTGAACTAGCCAACTAGCTCCGCCCTGGACCTGTAACCGGAGGGTTGCCGGTTCGAGCCCCGACCAGTGGGAATGGCTGAAGAGCGTTTGAGCAAGGCACCTAACCCCTCACTGCTCCCCGAGCGCCGCTGTTGTAGCAGTGTGTGCTTCACGTCACTGTGTGCTAAGTGTGTTTCACTAATTCACGGATTGGGATAAATTCACTAATTCACGGATTTCCCTCACAGGATCAAAAGAGTATATATACTTATACCTTTATTAACCTGGAAGTGCTAGTGCTAGGCATGGACTTGAATGACAGACACGTTTTAAATCCCCCATGAACAAATGCTACTGCTGGTATGTGTCCTTTATGTGTGATATTGTTTGTGTAAAACTATGTTTGTGTGTTGTTTGTTTAATGTTTGTAGTTTTCAGGGTGGTCCATTAATGAAAATAAAATAAAACGAACGGATATCAGTATGAGACCAGTATGAGACATGTACTTACTTATTGACCAGCGGGTAGTTACAAAGAGCATGCCAGTCCTGCTATCAGTGGTAATCTTGCGTTATATGTATGCATGAAATCACATATATGTGATTTCACATATGAGTATAAACACATCCAAAAGCATGGTTAAGACATGTTTGGGTGGTGCCATTCCATATTAATCCCCCTTCTCTGCTACTGGGTAAATGTTTGTTACCAACATGTGTAACAATATGGCAGCATCTCTCACGCATATATTTGTCCACTGGAGTGTGTGCGTGTGTGTGTGTGTACTCAGCATAGGAAACATTCCCTACCTGTTTTGTTTAACTGACACAGTGGCTCTGGGAACAGCTGGAGTAAGTGTCTTAGGAGGCCTGGAGGAGGTGGATGTTCCTGGGATTTGGGAAGCACTTGCAGCCCTACACAGCAAGAGGGAGCCCTTAACCAGAAAGCAATGGCCAGCAATAGCCAAATCCAAAAGGTGACCACATCGCTACCAAAGCCATAAACCAAGGGCAGCCCAACCTGAAACACGCATAGATCTAAGGCCCTGTGGGGCTTCTCTCATATGGGCGTCCACAAGCTATGGAGGAATCTGCAGCCTCCACATTATGCTAGGTTGGCCTGTCGGTAAAAGGATGGAAGAACAGCTGCAAATTGGTATATATCTGTATATCTGTCCATAAAGTGCTAAAAGAAGACAATACACATAATAATTAATAAATGAAAAGGCAAATGTGATTTGAATGATGGATCAGGTAAAAGGGATTCAGAAGTAAGTTCACCAAAGTGTAATGTTACATATTTGCATTACAAAGATAGTGTGTAAGCCGCTTTGGACAAAAGCATCTGCTACTAAAGCCATAACCACAACATAGTAGATTATTTTTATGAACTTACTTTTAGTCTTTGAAATTACATTGTAGGATGACGATCACTTAATTTTCAGGAGTGCCATCCTCTCTTCATTAACATCAAGTCAAGTATAAAAATAAAGGCTGAGGAAAACTCAGTAGTTACTTTCAGATAACCCAGGAGTTGCATGCTTGAGTTGCATTTATGTGTCAAATAGAATTTGGAACCTAATTATGATGTCACTATTGGAAAGTTCCCATTTTGATTTTCCTGATCGCTACCTCTTAATGTGAACAAGTAGGCTACTGTTTAGCCTAATTGTCTTATAAACCATTTACATTTCTAGTTTGTTTTCAGTGGGTATGTTTTTTAACCTACAAAATAATTTAAACCCAACCCTATTGCCATGCTGTTTTTCATTTGCTGATTAGATATAACCCAAATTCCGAAAAAGTTGGGACGCTGTGTAAAATGTGAATAAAAACAGCATGGCATGAGTACAAATCATGTTAACCCTCTATTTAATTGAAAAAGTTAAAAGACAACATATCAACTGTTGAACAAGAACATGTTTATAGTTTTTATCAAAAATATAGGTTCATTTTGAATTTGATGCCTGCAACATTTCTCAAAACAGTTGGGACAGCATGTTTACCACTGTGTTGCGTACATTTTACGTGGATGTACAAGATAGAAGTGGTGTATGTGCAATGTAAAAGTATGTGTGAGCTTTTGACAGGGATGTGTAAGACAAAATTGGTGTATGTGCAAGCTTTTCATTTGCACGTGGGGAAAAAATGTAGTGTATGTACAAGCTTTTCATGTGCATATGCAAGAAAAGTAGTACATGTGTAAGCTTTTAGTGCATATATGGGACCTATTCTTGATATATGGCATAGGGGGCTGCTGGTACTGAATACCAGAAATGTAGCTAATCTTTCTGTCGCCAATACTGTCAGGATAGCTGAAGCCTTGGGTAGGGTGCAGTATGAGAAATTCATGGCGGACCGCCTGATTAACCACACCACAACTATTACAGACACAATTCCAAAGAACAAGCTGCCCTTATTTAGGTCTCCACCACTAAAGACACGGTCGAAGCACAAAGCACATCTTGCTGCACTGAAGAGTGATTGTAGCCTGTTTTCTCGTCTGTATCATGTCAAAAAGGGGAGGGTGATCTGGATCAGCCATGAGAACAAGCCAGCACTGCCATCGTTATCTCAAGGAGGCATGTTAAGAAAGGGTTTAACATCAGATCTTGTGCACTGTCTTACATCAATGAATTCTGGCTTGTCAGAAACCTCTGTTGGTCATGTAGAGGCTATATTTATTGATGGTGCTGCAACTGCACATATGTCGAAACCAGGTAAAACCTCCCAGGTCTATGCTGTACCATTCATAGCATCACAGTTGACCGATACAAAACTCATTGACATTGTTTGGGATGTATACCAAACAAACAGCCTGCCTGAAAGCCATGACAAGACAGATGAGGGGGGAGGGGACCTGAAGGACACTCTACTAAACTAAGGTTTAATACTAAAGAAGTGGAAAGATTTCTTGTTTTCTTACCATTGCATCCTGACAAAGAAGTCTATGCCACAAAAGATAACACTGTCCTCTGTTCTCCTCCTGGCTGTAATGTGAGTCTCCTGGTTCCGTGCACTCATGAAGAAGCTGACACACGTCTTGTTTCTTTATGTGGCAGATGCTGTCAACAAGGGAGCCAAGAAGGTGGTTCGAACTGTTGGCTCGAACTGTTGATGTGGTCATCTTGGCAGTAGCTGTCTTTCAGAGAGTCAACATGGAGGAAATGTGGATTGCCTTTGAAGCTGGTAGTGTTGTACTCGGTCCATCCTCTAGTTCCACATCGCTAGCATTTCATTCTTTCACTTTATGTGTCCCTACATCTGCCTTCTGTGGTCATGGTAAAAAATATATCCAGAGGTTACAGAGGCTTTCAATGAAATGTTACAGACCCACAACAGTTGCACAATCTTTCCTGTGTCTCAACTAGACAATTTGTTGTGCTCATCTATGACAGAACTAGTACATGTTTGGATGTTAATGAGGCAAGGAAACATCTTTTCACCCAGAGGTCATAAGAGCTCACCCATGTGAGGCTTCATAAAATAAAATAAACAGATTGCTAATGGCCTACAAGCTGATCTGGGGGGCGTTTCCCGTACAACTACGGAGGTTAGCTTTTTACTAACAGGATGCATCGTTCAACTAACCAACATGTAAGTTACGACTGTTTCCCAAAACTGTCGTACTTAAATAGTACTGTAAGTTTGGACCATGATAGTTTCCAAACTTCAGTAGTCTGGACTAAGGTGGTTAATGATGTTTAGTAGCACGTGAACGTGCATCTGCACATATTTCTGTGGCGCATTGCGTTAAGGCCGGCAGATGACAACCGCCGTTGCACAGCAGTTACCAGTCCCCTGTCCAAGAGTTCGAATCTGGGTTAAGACGTTGACAACAATATTGACATCGTTGTTTACCTAAGTTTATCTTTTGTGCAGATCATATTATCAAAATCAGAATCAGCCTTCTTGGCTTGGTTTGCGTAAACTAACAAGGACCCCCCCCCCCCCCCCCCATCAAAGGCTACATATTCTCAGCTGACTCGTCAAAAGTCAAAAAGTGCATTTTAAACCTTATTATGATGCCTATTACAAAGACTGGAGACAACTCTAAAATTTCTGCTGCATTCCAGTTGTATAAATGCCTATTACAAAAACTGGTCACATCCATCTAAACATTTGGTTGCATTCCAGTTACCTCATCAAACGATTTGGAGCTCAGGTTAGGCTGTTGGTGAAACCTTTTACTACTGTAGAAGTTTCTTACCATTCAGGGCATTATTATGACCGCCCAAGAAGCCAAGCAGATTTTTTTTTTTTTTTGCATGCCCAAATTTCCGTCAATGATTCCGGGACACTGAAAGACCGGGGTACACGAAACTTGGTGGGCATGTAACCCCACATGGATAGCATGGAACCATCGTTTTTCGTTTTGATCTGTAGCCCCCCCCGCTGGACTGGACCCCCCGAAAGGAGGGTAGGGCAGACACAGTTTTCTGTGAATATCTCGAAAACCGTAGGGTTTAGGAGGACCATTTTTTTGTATGTTGATCTCAAGGGGCCATGTCAACCCATTCCATAACCACTCATTTCATGTATAGCGCCACCTAGTTAAACACAAAAAAGTAAAAATAAGGTGTTGTAATTGAAGGTATCTGTGACCTAACATAGTCAAAACTGCACGAAATTGGAAGTGTAGGATCATTATGACACCCTCTGTATGCACGCCAAGTTTTGTGGAATTCCGTTCATGGGGGGGCCACACAATAAATTAATTTATGTTACTATACACCAACTGGCCTGTAGGTGGCCGGAGACAGTTTTCTGTGAATATCTCGAGAACCGTAGGGCCTAGGAGGTCCACCTTTTTTGTGTATGTTGGTCTTAAGGGGGCATGTCAACCCATCCCATTACCACTTATTTCATGTATAGCGCCACCTAGTTAAAAATTAAAAAGCAAAAAATTAGGTGTTTTCATCACAATATCTCTGGCTGACAAGGTCAAAACTGCACGAAATTAAAAGTGTAGGATCATTATGACACCCTCCGAATGCATGCCGAGTTTTGTGTACTTTCGTTCATGGGGGGCCTTACAATAAAATCATTTATGTGTACATTTAGTGACGCATACACCAACAAGGATTCCGGGACACTGAAAGACGGGGGTACACAAAACTTGGTGGGCATGTACCCCCCACATGGATAGCATGGAACCGTCATTCTTCGTTTTTGATCTGTAGCCCCCCGCTGGACTGGACCCCGAAAGGAGGGTAGGGCAGACACAGTTCTCTGTGAATATCTTGAGAACTGTAGGGCCTAGGATGACCAATTTTTTCTGTATGTTTGCCTCCAGGGTCATGTTAACCCATTCCATGTGCACACATGTGCATAAACAGATACACACACACACACATACATTTACAGTAATCATAATTATGACACATACTCACACAGTAGACATATGTATGCATGCATGCACATGCAAAACACACATCATGAGGCAAACACACAAGCACGCACATACACACACACACACCCACACACATAAACATAAATTTGTACACGCACACATGCACACAATTCAGAATTTTTCCGTCATCTACTCCCTGAATTTTTGGTCATTGATACCGGGACACCGAACCACCGGGGGTACATGAAATTTGGTGGGTATGTAGCCCCACTAGACTTTTTACGGAAAAATTTCATTTTAGGTCCCGGGGACCACATCAACCTGGCTCATAATCACTCATTTGTGATTTGCACCCCCACCCCGGTAAAAATGAAAATGCAATATTATTCTGCTTTAATCGCCCTATCTTCAGTTAAGATGTTCAGAACTGCACCAAAGTTTATGTGTATGATTGACCTGGCATTCTCTGGGGGTATGCCAAGTTTCAGTAGAATTTCATCCATGGGGGTCTAAAAAATTAGGTTATGTGTACATTTAGTGACTGTACACTCATTGGCCTGTAAATGGCGGTGCACACATATACACATGCACACACACAGGCACCCACATACTATCGGTATTAGAAAGGCCGATACATAATTACAAATTCAGTAAGATTAAAAAGAAAGCCAAAATAAATATTCATCATCATCATCATGGCTGCATTTTCAGTATTTGAAGTAGTCGTTTGTCCACTAGATGGCGATCGTTGCAGTGAGGCGTAATTTTGTTGAAAGTTAAAAGTGGGTTGGAAAAACAATGGGCGCTTCCTACAAGGACTGTAATTTACGAAAGCGAACATCTAATAAGGATAGGGCGATGTTCACATGAAGTGTAATTCCCATTTCTTCTTGAAGCCGAAATAAATCTGAGGATGTTTATCGGACATGCTTGGTTTTACTGCAGGTACGTTAATCTTGTAATATCAATAAGGACCTAGGTAATGTTACCGTTAAGCGTTGGTTGAGTGATGGAGGCATTTGATTGATTGCATTTGTAGAAAACTATAAATGCGGTTATACCAAGCAAATTGATAGCAGCACTGTTTGCATCTTTTCGACTGTCATTTATTGCACGTGCTACAAAATCATTCTGTGCAATGGAAGATTTACCAACGTTACACCGGTCTGATACAGTTTTGCCTATACATGCGTGACTGAGACACCTGTTTATTTTTGTTTTAAGTCTTGGCGCCAGGGTGTGAGAGGGGAATCGATGTGCTTTGATTACAGCTTGGTAGTTGTAGTCTGTGAAATTAAAAGCTGCGTGTGTGTGAAGTATCCAAACAATGACACCTTCATTTCATTATGGCTGCTTTAGCAAAACACCTTATGCTACTGTGTAGTGGGTCCCATTTAGAAGTGGCTACTTCATTCGCGCTTTCCTTGACTCATGGAGCTGCGTGAATGTTATTACAACTTTTCGCCACGATATGACAGTTTAAGTCCGCTTGATACTGTAAGGCGAAGCCATTGGTTTCAAAGGAGATTTTATTTGTGTCGCCAGCATAGCCTATTGACAATTTATGTTGTAAATAGGCCTACCTTATAATCCTACCTGTAGCTTAGGGAAGCTAACAGCTTTCTATTAGGATCTAGTTTGTTAGTTACCGTTTTGTCATAACTCCCTGATGCATTTTTGCATTTAGAATAGCCAGAGCGTGTATCTCAATTGGAAAATTAAACAATATCGGGTGACTATGGACTAGGCTGGGTGAACCCAGCCTGATCTGCCCACTATTTATTTTTTGATTTCTTAAAAGATTGAGCTTGGTCTGATGAAAGCCAGACTAGCCATGGACCTCAGTTACACAATGCAAGGGAACATGAATCAGCCTATATTTGCACGAACAATAACGGACAAAAGCTCTTCAACTTTGGCCCGTTAAAATGTGTATGAACAGTCTAGCGACGCATTTCATCAAGGCCCATTTGGACATGTCAGTTAATTGCACCACTGGTTAGATGTAAAACAGAATTTCGTTTCAGACTAGGCTACTGTTACTTAATTTGTGCATTAACAATAACGTTTCAGACTACTGTTACTTAATTTGTGCATTGACGTATTAAAGTATTACATGAACTAAAGATGACACAAATCTTATGTAGAAGAAGAAACATTCACAAAAAATCCATCCATCCAAAAATGACCTTTGTTTTTGATAGCTGTTGAAAACGGCATGGAACTGACAGAGATGTTTTTGTTTATAAATACATAATAAATAAATAAATAAATAAATAACATTATGCTGATACCTTTTGCTTTTCCCAAATACAATGTAGCCTTTCATCAATCCAGTTGCAATGGATGAACTGTGATGAACTGCCCTACTTGTGATTGTTTAGAGATTTTAAAGGTTTTATAACAATGCTAATCTTCTTTGGCTATTCTACAATCTATTCACCTTTTCAGCACCAGTAGGCTACTTTCTGTGCAGCCGCACACACACACTCAGGCATGCCAAACAAGCATACACAAAAGTTTCAAGAGTGGGGGATGGAGTAAAATATGGAGACAAAATGAAGTGTGATTTATTTTCGCGGAACGGATGTACAGGACTGAGCGGCGGTCATATTTTGTACCGCTATGCGGTACATAGTTATTATCTGCAAGTGTGTGACTTTTACTTACGTGCACATGGCTGCAAATTGACTTTTAATTTATGTATTTTCTGCCTTGGGCATTTTAAAATATGGATGTATGGTGGTTAGAAGTGTAAATATCAATAAGAAACCTAAATGTATTTATAATTATTAATTTGCAAACAAATAACTGGCGTCAGTGACGTCTTTGACATGAAGATCCCTGGAACTATGCTTCTAGCATTCTACCACAGGTCGAGAGGTGTAGTTGTAATACACAACTCTACGATAGTGGTTGCGAACGTTCGTTGCTACTATGGTTTTGGGAAACACTAACGTAGTGGAACGATGCATTGGACTATGTAAGTTCCAAATATGAATGTAATTCTGCGGCATAAAGCAGATGTATTTGTTTATTGTACAGAAAAATAAAAATGACATGTCAAGCAGTCAATTGACTACATTGCAGTCAAGAAGTAGGACAAATTAATTTACAAAACCAAAACGTGGGTCATAGTTGTCTAAGCCTCTATTGCGTAGCCTGTTAAAAATGTCGCCAGATAGTATTAAATCGGCAACAACATTGTTTTCTGCAGAAGCCTACCCAAGGCTACAGATTAATTCTGAACAGTTATTTCTCTACTGGCTCAATTATCACACCACTGTTTTGATTTGCGTAGTTGCATTAACCCCAACACTGACAATAATGTAGACAGCAAATTTCGATTTTCGTTACCACCGTGTAGTCAAGCCTTAAGCCATACCCAAGTAGCCTAAATCGAGGTAATGTTTAATTATGCATGATTTATTTTGTTATTGAATTAAGTAGGCTGGGATTACTCTCGCAACAATTATGTTTAATGGTAGATCCTGCTTTTTCAGAAGGGACCGCAGGCAGAGCGATGTACAGTGGTAGAGCGACGCACAGTGGCTGAAAGTGGTACTAAAGCTTCACGCAGCTTCACGCCGCGTAATGCGCGAATGAAGTGGTCATTTGAAAGCGATGCCCACTGTATGTCTACTGTGTGAGTATGTGTCATACGTATGATTACTGTAAATGTATGTGTGTGTGTGTGTATCTGTTTATGCACATGTGTGCACATGGTATGGGTTAACATGACCCCTGGAGGCAAACATATGGAAAAAATTGGTCATCCTAGGCCCTACAGTTCTCAAGATATTCAGAGAACTGTGTCTGCCCTACCCTCCTTTCGGGGGTCCAGTCCAGCGGGGGGGCTACAGATCAAAACGAAGAATGACGGTTCCATGCTATCCATGTGGGGGTACATGCCCACCAAGTTTTGTGTACCCCGGTCTTTCAGTGTCCGGGAATCCTTGTTGGTGTACGCCACTAAATGTACACATAAATGATTTTTATTGTAAGGCCCCCATGAACGAAAGTACACAAAACTCGGCATGCATTCGGAGGGTGTCATAATGATCCTACACTTTTAATTTCGTGCAGTTTTGACCTTGTCAGCCAGAGATATTGTGATGAAAAACACCTAATTTTTTGCTTTTTAATTTTTTAACTAGGTGGCGCTATACATGAAATAAGTGGTAATGGGATGGGTTGACATGCCCCTTAAGACCAACATACACAAAAAGGTGGACCTCCTAGGCCCTACGGTTCTCGAGATATTCACAGAAAACTGTCTCCGGCCACCTACAGGCCAGTTGGTGTATAGTAACATAAATTAATTTATTGTGTGGCCCCCATGAACGGAATTCCACAAAACTTGGCGTGCATACAGAGGGTGTCATAATGATCCTACACTTCCAATTTCGTGCAGTTTTGACTATGTTAGGTCACAGATACCTTCAATTACAACACCTTATTTTTACTTTTTGTGTTTAACTAGGTGGCTATACATGAAATGAGTGGTTATGGAATGGGTTGACATGGCCCCTTGAGATCAACATACAAAAAAAAAATGGTCCTCCTAAACCCCACGGTTTTGAGATATTCACAGAAAACTGTGTCTGCCCTACCCTCCTTTCGGGGTCCAGTCCAGCTGGGGGGCTACAGATCAAAACGAAAAACGATGGTTCCATGCTATCCATGTGGGGTTACATGCCCACCAAGTTTCGTGTACCCCGGTCTTTCAGTGTCCCGGGAATCATTGACGGAAATTTGGGCATGCGAAAAAGAAAAAAAAAATCTGCTTCGCTGCGCGGCGGTCATAATAATGCCCTGAATGGTAAGAAACTTCTACAGTAGTAAAAGGTTTCACCAACAGCCTAACCTGAGCTCCAAATCGTTTGATGAGGTAACTGGAATGCAACCAGCTCGGGTTTTTACATGGATGTGACACAATTTCCAAGCACGAGTCATTTTATGAGACAACTGGAATGCAGCAGAAATGTTTAGAGTTGTCTCCAGTCTTTGTAATAGGCATCATAATGCCATGTGTTGATGTTTTATTGCACAGTGTTAGATTTCAGTCTTCAATACATGTTTATTGCAGCAGGTTTAAAGCCTAATATGAACCACAAAACAGTATACATTTCTTGCAATAAAAGAGAACAATAATAGTACAAATGAAATGATGTATTATAATTCGCAGCTAAACTAACTCTGTATACAGTGCAAAACAAGATAAATAGTTTTCTTCTTTCTTTCTTCTTTCCATTTTAAAATATGGCAAGACAACAGGCTTTTTTGAGTAACTAACAGAATTAATGTGGAAACTTCACATTAGACTAATTCGAAGTCTAACATTCAACTGGCCAATACTGATGACATTGACTTAGAAAACTTAACATAACCATATCCATAACCATGTTATCAAATGAATTATTATCATGGCACCTCTGATCTTAAATGACAGCTTCTGTGACATGCTGCTATGCTCTAAAAACATCTCATGGACCACTCTCTGATTTATTGGGACATGAAATCTGCCAAGTAAAACACCTAAACCAGAGTAATGAAAGTCATGTTGAAATATTCTTATGGCAAACAATAGCAAGAAAACCACTGAATTAATTTCCACTGTCATCAGTCAACAGCCCGAATCCACCAGTCATCAGTCTGTTTGGTTTTCTGGTGCTGGGAAAAGGCCAGCATATGCTCCAACATGTGTTCTAGCACTCCCCCCCCTCAGGCATGTGGGCTGACTCCAACAGTGCAAAGCTGAAGCAGGGATTGAAGCCTCTGGGGTAGTTCAGGTCAGGGATGGCTCAAAGCTGGGGACAGTTTCAGGTGTTGTTGGTTCTCCCAGAAGAGAGAGCTGTTCAACATTTTCTGCTCACTTCTCTTCATCCACCTGCACAGGCCAAAAGCAGCATAGAGCTTAAGTTAGTTATTTGTATGGATCTTTTTAAACGAAAGTCGTAGAAAAAAAGGTGGTGGAGGAGGATTAAGGTGAAAACTGTTTGTGTGTTTCTCATCATCATGACTGATATTTTCTCCATACAAGTTACTGCAAGCTGCTAAATCCCCGTCAATAGAGCTGCACAGTCCCGCCCACAGGTAAAATGCGGTTAGGTGCCGGATGTAAGATTCCCATTCATTTGTCCCATCGACGTTTGGAAAAATCTAAATCTAAAGAGTTTTACAGCATGTCTTAGGCTAACCAGCTACGGCATAACTCATAAGCATACCATATATAATTTTGAGTGAAAAAACGAAGAGAAAATCCAAAAAAAGTCAAAGGTACAAGACTGTGTACATATTTTCATTTCCGAGCGAAGGAACTACTCATCCCATAAACCACCGCGCCTCACTGAATAATATAGGCAAAATCGGCGCGATTTATTTTGCCATTTCCAACCGGCGACCGCACGCGAACCCTTTCCTCCAAACAGTGATTTTTATATAGTGAATGTGCAGTTAATAGCAGTTATTTCAGGAGTAATCGTGTAAATAATAGTGTTTTGATATTGAATTTTATATTTATCATCGTGTATTTTATATCGTGGTGTGTGTGTGAAAGCCGTTAACGTGGCAGTGCTTCGTAACGTTACCTATGCGGTCTTATTCATCCTATGCGGTCATCACTGCTCAGTCGGGCTGATGCACGGACTGGTGCATGGTCTGCTCTTGGACCACCATATTCAGTTCATTAATTTGCCGTGAATTATTACACAAAATGTTCATTAAATGCACTTAGTATTCCTAGGTTAATGATTGATATGAATCATACAGTATGAAGGCTACAGTAGCCTAGCTAATGTTAACTAGCACTGCTAGCAGCATTAACATTACCAACCTCCCTGCTTAACTCACCACAACTTTGTAGGTCTTGTCCCTCATGCTGGCCCTTACAAATACGCCTGTTTGAGTCGTGATTCACTCGGATCTTTCACCCGTATCTTTAAATTAACCCATGAGTCGCGAGTCTCTAGTATCATTAACTCGGATCAGTTGAGTCCTACTACAATTCAATCTAAAACGATAAACAGCGCCACACACAAACCTCTTGCAACATTAGCTAGCCTACTAGCCATCATAGCTGCCAAAAATGTAACAATTTCGTAAGTAGGATAACCACAACTCCACAAATCAACTCAAGCGACTGAGTGAGCAGGCAGTCTGAGATAACTGGTTAACTTCCCGCAGAGCCGGGTTAGTCGGATCAGCCGGCCGGTTAGGCTACATTGAGTACGAGTCGGCTACGGCTACGTTGTCATGAGTGGCTGTAGACGAGCGAGTAGCTCCTCCTCAAAGTGAAAAACAATTCCACAACAAAAGCCATTCTTCACCTCTTAAATAACATTCAATGTTCTGCATGTAGCCTAGGCATACTTTAGATTTGGTGTATAGATGTAGCATATTAAAATGCAATTAGGTCGCGCAGACAGTCCGAAACATTGCACGCTCTTAATGGAGCTGCTTTGTATACCCGGGTTAGTCGGATCGCTGGGCCGGGCGGTTACGTTATGAGTGCGAGTCAGCCGAATCAGCCGGCTACGTTGTCATGAGTGGATCAGTAGACGAGCGAGTAACTCCTCGTCAAGGTGAAAAGCAAATCCACAACAAAAGCCATTCTTTCACTTCTGAAATAGCATACAATGTTCTACACGTAGGCATAGCCTACTTTAAAATGCAATTAGGTCGCGAAGACAGTCCAAACATTGCAAGCTCTGTATGGAGCTGCTCTGCAGCAGGCCGGGTTCGTTGTTATGAAGGATCAGCACGTGGTCATGAGTGGATCATTAGAGGAGCGGTTACGTTGTTAAAAGAAAATGAGTGCTCTTCTGAAATAACATATAGCGAATCTTTAAAAGCCTTAAGACAGTCTGAAACATTGGTCATAGGCTAGCCAGTGGATCACGTTGTTGTTAGAGTCAGCCGAAGGGGCGTTGTCATGACTCCTTTAGAGGAACGGTAACCTCGTCAAGGTTAAAGAAAATCCACAACAAAAGCCATTCTTTCACTTCTGAAATAACATATATTCTGCACGATAGCCTACTTTAAAATGCAATTAGGTCGCGAAGACAGTTGCAATGTCCGAAACATTGCAAGCTCTGTATGGAGTTGCTTGAGTAGGCTAGCTTACCTGGGTCATTTGGATCAGCCGCGGGCGGACCGGTTACATTATGTTGTTATGAGTGCGAGTCAGTCGAATCAGCCGGCTACATTGTCATGAGTGGATCTGTAGACGAGCAAGTAGCCTATAGTTTCTACTCGTGTCAAGGTGATAATAATAATAGGCCTAATGAGAATAGTAGTAGTAGTAGTAGTAGTAGTAGTAGTAGTAGTAGTAGTAGTAAAAATAATAATAATAATAATAATAATAATTCAGTCACTGCAGGGCATTTCTACGTTCCTGTTTCTATGTCTACATTGAAAGTCAATTGCTTAGGCTAGGTTAACACAATAAATAAACAGTCTGGCTCAAACTGCTTTCTTTCCCGTGAGTGGGTGGAGATTTTGATGCTATTATATTAGGCTATTTTATATTATATTATATATGATATGATATTAGGCTACCTAACATTATTTATTTATTTTATATATATATATATATATATATATATATATATATATATATATATATATATATATATATATATATATATATATATAGCTATGATTAATAGGCTAATAATATTAGTTGCCTAGTAGGCCTATTAGCTGCCTATAATACCTATTAGAATAGATTCCTAGTAGCCTACTATTAGTATATAGTAGTGGTAATAAACATTGTAGCAGAGTAGCATTAGACCTAGGCAAATTTTCTATTGTTAACAAAACAACAACAAATAATTAATTATTATAATATAGGCTACCCTCCCTGTCAATAAGATCAAAGTTTCTGAACATGAGCACCAAAAAAGATGAACAATGTGTGGATGCACTTTGACCAGGAGACCAAAAACTCTTAGGCTAAATGCAAGTACTGCAAAAACCTGGTTTCAAATCATGGAGGATCCACATCCAACATGAGAAGGCACTTAACGAAATGAAGCACCCCACTGCACTGCTTGAACGTAGTCTGAATTTCTTTGCGATTTAGCAATACTGACTCAAGTGACTCAAGTGACTCGTTCAACCCGGATCAGTTTAGTGAGTGACTCAGAATAACCCGGATCCTTAAAAGGAATCGAGTTTGACAGGCCTACTTACAAAACCCACAAACTGACTCTCGGACACACAACAGTCAATAATGTGACCCGATTTAAAGTGGCTTTCACCCTTTGGACACTCACTAAAACATAATATATTTCATACCTGTGTTGCAGCATGTAGGCTAATGTTAGCTGCATTATGTAATGACATACAATGTCGGAAATGCTAAAGGTTAGCCTGTCGGCTACCTGAAGAGGTTGAGTGTTTAAACTAACATTTACAGTGGTCTATTTGATAGTGAATTGGCCCTGACTAAGTTTGTGTGATGTATAAACCCCAATCCTTGTTGATACAAGTACCAATATTCGTCAAGAAAGTTTTTAATCACATTAAAATTTTCGCCATTTTTGTCAATATTTTTCGCAGAGAAAAAAGTTTCAAACTATGACCATAACGGCCTTTCAACCAATCAGAGGCATCACTGTGGGATTGTTCAGGATTGTGGGTAATGAAGTACTTATCCAAGAGATCGCGAATAAAAGGCATTTATTTCAAAACAAGGTTAGTGCCCCATGAACTCTTGGTGTCTATAGGAGCATATACAATCGCTTAGTACAGCCGTAGTTGGGTTTAAGTCTACCACGTGCAGTTAAGTTTTTATGGCTTATACCGCAATTGTCAATGGAGAAATTGCATTGATTTTTTACATCCGGCATCGGCTGTGGGCAGTACTGTGCAGCTCTATATCAAACACTGACGGTGGGAAGTTTTCCCGGTCGGCTGGGCAAGGTGAGCTTTTATCGCGGCCGTGAGTCATACATTTAGAATTTTCCACGAAAATCTCCGAGATCTACACTTCAGTTTTAAGAAGTCCAACCAATATTTATACCACTGGCTCACTGTCTATATGTCATTCATGGTTACCCTGCATAGTCATTTCTCCCATGCTGATTTTTGTGTAGCCTAGCCTTAATTTTTTATCTTAATTCATTGTCTTATTCCGGCGTTACAGAACTTTCATGGTCACAAATAAAAAAAATAAAAAATAAATGACAATTTAATTTGTTTGTTAGTTCTTAAATTAACGCAGGCCTAGGCTAGAATGGAGCAAAGCCTCCTGGGAATGGGGAATGTGTTTCTGGTTTATCCAATGAACCGATTGCAGGTCAAGTCTATTTACAGAAATGTAGGGGGATAAATGAGCGGCCCCTCGTCTAATGGCATGACCCTACAAACGATCAAGTTGGAGGAAAACAGTCGACGGATTTGCATGTTTGCTTGCTGTTTTACACATGGATGGAAGGCAGAGAGAAAGGTTAGCGGAGCTAAAGCAATGGCGTTATTGCTAGGCGGAAACTAGCACAAGCTAGTCTTATGTTGATTATGTAGCCTAGGCCTAGCCTATGACTAATTAATGGGCCACTCAGGCTGATAAATGGTTTGTGGAACTCGTTGGAACTGTCTATCTATATGTAAGCCTATATAGGCCTACTTTAATCATTCTCTACAAACCTATTCAAAGTGCCTGGTTTTTCAATTATTTAATCTGTGTTATTAGGTTGACATTGTCTGTAGGCTAGGCATTTTTTAAATTTATACAGGCAACTATTGGAGTGCTATGATACCCAGATATGTCCTTGCATGATGCTTGAAATTTCCATCCACCCACAAAGCTGTTTTTATACTGCACTTAAATATCTAGTTCCTTACACATTTATTGAAAGTGCCTAGTTTGTGGTTGATTGGCTTGTTGTATTGCATTAGCACAATCCATAGTTCCTTTCTCCAAATGTAGCCTATTAGTATTTTAAATTGACATATATTTTGTTTGTGCTTTTGATGTGTTTGCGTGGAGGGGATTTTCCCAGTGGATTTTAGTGCCCCACTCCGCCCCTTGTATACCTAATTTCTCATGCTGTAATGATATGGGGGGTTTTTTCCTGCCATTAATAAAATTAAAATGAAAACAGTGAAATTAAAATGAAAAACTCGTTTTGCCATTTAATTCAAAGTGTATTCAATTATCCTGCCAAATTTAAAAATAAAATGAAATATATACATTTGGCTTTTAATTTTCCTGATAAACACGATACATTTGTGACAAAAATAAAAATAAATTGAAAACGTCTATTTGTCATTTCATTTTCATTACCATCCTGGTATATTACTGCCAAAAATGAAAATGTTAGTTGGAAAATGAAAATGCAAACTTCACTTTGACTTTGCCTTTTCCTGACAATGCGCACAATGTATGCCAAAATGATAAATAAAATGAAAACTGACACCTGCTTGCGATTTATTTTCCATTTCTCGATTTTCATTTTCAAGTTCACAACATGCAAATGAGCTGCATTGTTAATGAGATGTATGTGGGTGGTGCTCTGGTGACGACAAATTAAATGCGCCTACCATGATCATGATTTAGCTAGGGATGGGCAAAGCGAGGCTTTATGAAACACTGAAACGTTCGAAGCAATTGTGCCGAATTGTTCCGAAGCTTTGAAACAATTCCGACACCTCAGAGCTGTTTAGGGGTGAAACAAATCTGTCAAATGCGCCCATTATTAGAGATGCAGTCTTTAAAGTTCGTGGCTCGCTGTGTTACCTGTGTTCAGTCTTTGTCAAAAGCTAAGCAGCATACCCTTGGTCAATTACTGGATGGGAGACCACATGAAGTCACAATAAAGGGAGTCTTATTGCTGTCACTGTGTGTTCTCTAAATCACTTTCTTCTTATAAAAACTCTCGATTTTTGACCATTCTGAGAGTTTAGTTGAAACTGTGTGATTAATGGTGAAGTAAGAAAACATAAACAGATACGATCTGAAACAATACCTTACAAATCAAACAGGGATCGAACCACATTTGAGCAGCCTGGGCTACCGTGCAAAAAACACCCTCACTAACCACTACACCATCATGGTTATTGCATAAGAGAAAGCTACACTGTTAATTGAACGCGTGGGCACGCCTGCCGACACCGGTGAAATGCACCGAAGGTTCACTTAACTTTGGTCACATGACATGGAGATTTTGAACGATGTTTCGAAGCAGTGATCACATGACATGGCTGTTTTAAACCACGTTTCGAAGCAGTGTTTCGAAACACTTGTGCTTCGAAGCCGACACTTATTCGATACGTCGGTTTCGAAAGTCACACCCCTAGATTTAGCTTTAGATCAATAAACGCGGTTGGTTGACGGCAAGATGGCAGCCAGATCGGTCCAAGACGAGGCCGTAGTGGCCCTAGAGTCCCCCTTGCATCACCGCGAGGCCTGTGTGCCTGGGCGGCCCTCGTGTGATACAAGGGGACTCTAGGGCCGCTATCGGCCTCGTCTTGAACGATCTACCATCTGCGATCAACCAACAGCGTTATTGATCTAAAAGCTAAATCATGATCATGGTAGGCATTTAATTTTGTCGTCACCAGAGCACCACCCACATACATCTCATTAACAATGCAGCTCATTTGCATGTTGTGAACTTGAAAATGAAAATGAAAATCGAGAAATGGAAAATAAATGCCAAGCAGGTGTCAGTTTTCATTTTATTTATCATTTTGGCATACATTATTAGCATTGTCAGGGAAAAGGCAAAGTCAAAGTGAAGTTTGCATTTTCAAACTAACATTTTCATTTTGGCAGTAAATACCAGGATGGTAATGAAAATGAAATGACAAATAGACGTTTTCAATTTATTTTTTATTTTTGTCACAAATGTATCGTGTTTATCAGGAAAATTAAAAGCCAAATGTATATATTTCATTTTATTTTTAAATTTGGCAGGATAATTGCACTGAAACTTTGAAAATTAAATGGCAAAACGAGTTTTTCATTTTAATTTCACTGTTTTCATTTTAATTTTATTAATGGCAGGAAAAAAAACCCATAGTAATGATACCTGTTGCATAGGTGGTGGTAGCTTAGTGGTTAAGCTGTGCTAGCATGCAGTGGCCTGAAATTCCCAGCAATGTAACAATGCCCTTGATATATAATTGACGTATGTAAGTCACTTTGGAAAAAGTGTCTGCTAAATGGATAAATGCGAATGTAAATGGATGTAAGCTCCCGTGTCATGAAGTAGATGAGAGATTTATATCTGAACACTTGCCATGACATGATCATGCTCTTTGTTACACTCATCATAACTTTGGAGCACATGAACATACAGTACTGTAGGTTTCCAAAAGCTTTGTGATTGAACACTTACATTTTTCTGAACATCCACAGTGACATACAAAGAGAGAGCATTGCCGCTGCAGAGGCCACCAACACGCAGATCAGTGCGATGTCCATCGCTGGGCTGACTTTTGCTTGGATGGATGCCACTAGTGGAGAGAGAGGGAAAGAAACCTAAAAGATGAACTGAACTGGAATTTGAAGTAAAGGTGATATAACAGATGTATTTTATTTCTTCTCATTGGTACAATGATTAAAATGGCTGAATTTATTAAAAGGGATACAATTGTACGTTGAAAGTGTTGTTTGTTGTTACATGGGCGCCGCCATGTTGGATTTCAACAGTCGGCTACGTCACTGGCATGGTAAGCTACTCCGCACTAGCACTAGCAGCCATAGCAGATAATGAGTCTGAGGCTAGCTGACATGGCTAAGGAAACTAACATTAGGCCTAGCTGAGTTACATATTGGCCATAAGCTGTTTATAAATTAGGCTAGCCTACATCACAAAATCTCATACAAAATGAAAGCAAACTAGTGAAACAAAGGCGAACACTTTAACAGGGGAAATTAATTGGGCATGAATCATACTGAACGCTATTTTGTCAATGAGCAGAAACACACACGGCATTCAAACTATTGATAAGATGTGCACTATGGAAACTGGTCTGTAACTTTGGACGAATAAATGCCATTGACTCGACATATCCTGACTTAAAAAAACCTTTTCTTGCTTATTACTTTATCGCAAACTCGGTGGGGCAGTTTGTAGTCTTTTTCAATTCGTAGAAGGGCAAGCCCACTGTCTATGTGCCATGGAGCCTAAGTTTCAACTTCGGCCCCGTTCATAATGCAGTCACTGAGTCGCCCAATTACAAAGTCCGGGAAGGTTCGTTCAATCTTTTAAAGTTTTAAATGCAGTAGCCTATCTGTCCCCTTTGGAATAATATCTCAAAGTAGCCTCAGATGAGGTCCACTGTTAGGCTACCATACGATCCAACCTAGGAAAGGGCTAGCAGCTAAACACCTTGGAAACACTCTTATGTCAAACTCCACAAGCTAGCACTCCGACCATAGAGAGTATAAACCATGACTCCGACGATATCACAGATCGATAATAATGCGTTTACTAGCTGGTAACTAAACCACAGCGGGTCTGTAAACAGAATCCAATGTCCCTTTCTACTCACCCTGAAGCCAGTTGTTCATCGTCTCAGGGCAGATTGTTGATGCAAGGGAGTTTAACTCGCAGTGCTGCTAACCAAGAGACTCAATATCAACATCCACAAGGTTACTACGTTAGCCTAAAATAAACGGCAAACTCGTGTATCCTCCGTGTATCTGGGGTCAACTTGGGGTGACGAAGTTTTTAACAGTTTCAAGGGAGGGAGAGAGAGCCCGTGTGAGTTGCTGTTAGGAGTGCCAGTAGTCCAGACTGCGTTAGCCTACATTGCCGTGACAATGCGTGTTATATAGCTTATTTGTATGCACCGTAGCTTCGCATAGGCCTAATGTAGTGGTGGTGAGTGAGTATGCAGTTGTGTGGAGGATGTACAGTAGGCAATGTGTGTGTGTGTGAGGGATGGAGGGAGACCGAGAGACAGCGTGCGTGTTGCTGTCTCAAGCGCCCCTTGTCCAGTTTTCTACATGACCTGTAGGCTAGGCCTACAGTAGCCTATGTTGTGCCGCACAAAATGTATCTATGTTGTACATTGCACAAAATGTATACGTCCCGAAATAAACACATATATAAATAAACATATTTTCCCCGTCACTTTGGCTTCCTCGAACATTTTCCCTACGTTTCGCCACTGCTTTGAAACAGATAGATTCCAGTGTCCATGCTCGGCAGGCATACACAGTCATTTTCACCCAAATGATCCTACTGAAGGTTGAGCTGGAGCCTGAAACCGATCGTCCCCCATCTAGTGGTAGTCAAGACACTACAGGCCTGTCCCTCACAGGCTCAAATGTGTAACCCATGCCATTAAAATGACTAATTTTCGTGTATACATAATATGCTGCAGCTGTTGCCTATAGAACTTCTCAGGTCCTACCATGCCAGTGACGTCATTGAAACGGGCAGCGTTCTAATACTAACAAACGCAATTTTGGTGTTGCTTAAAAAAGGCTACGTATTGATTTTTTTTAATTACATTTTTTAGTGTCATTTATTTTTAATTGTCATAATCAACACATTATCAATGTTGATTATTTCAGTTCAGTTCATCTTTAACATCCTGTGTGCGTGTGTGTGTGTGTGTGTGTGTGTGTGTGGTTGAGGGCATGAACTGCTATCATTAAAGGTTACATCAGTTGACGTACAGTACGTGTGTGTTAGTGTTAATTTCGTCAGACGAGACGAGAGGAAATATGTTCGTCAACGGCCTTTTTTTTCATGACTAAGACGAGACGATGACGAGACGGCAGTATTGTCCTGAAACACTGACTAAGACTATCTTAAGATGCATTACTGTTGATGAAAAAAGACGAGACTAAAATGTTTTGCATGAAATAAAAACTAAGATAAAATCTCTCTTCATTTTCGTCTACAAAAGACAGAATATCTAGCTGTTATGTTTTCAAAATATTCCGAATGAGTTCATACGCAACAGCTTTCCTGTAGGCTAGTCTAAGTGCTGTTGCTGCAACCCTGTGGCTGCAACACGAAACTACATGGAACAAGAACACTGGATATTTCTGCAAGAGTTAGCAAGCTAACTACCTAAGCTTTATGCCACAATGCTACATACCCAGAAGTTGAAGCTTCTCTCATACAAATTAACATCCCCCAGAATGTCCATACGAAAATGTTCATCATGTAATGTCAACTATTTAACTAGTTAGACTGATGATGCAAAGTTTGCTAGCAAGTAAGCTAATATGGAAAGTTCGCTAGCAAGTTAGCTATGGCTAAGATGGAGAGTCTGATTGGGGAATGTGTTGTGTTTGGGTGCATATCGCCATCTAGCGAGGCGGAGTAAAACATTAATACTTTGGCCTATGACAGTGTTTCTCAAACATTTTCAGTTTCAGGACCACTTAACTAACCCTAGCTAAAAAAAAAAAAAAAAAAAGATTAGACCTACTTCAACAGTAGCCTATAATTAGTCTACACAAAAGGCCTACTCACTGAACCACCTTACTTATTGTCTTTGCACTTTGCTTATTGTGTGGATTCATACTGTATGATTTAAACTGGCATATCTTACATAGACAGTGTTGCAGAACTGTTTTTACATACAAGTTGGTTCAATATTGCAAACAACTCATCTATATTATATTTTACCACGTCTGCTCGCGGACTACTTGGGATAGCTTGCGGACCACCAGTGATCCCCGGACAACACTTTGAGAAACACTGGTCTACAAATATGACAGTGGTCCAGTCAAATCTTTTACTGTCTATGGTCAAATCCCAGCCGAGCTATAACTCTAGCTCGACTTACCTGTGCATGTAAACATAATGGACTGACAAAAATCTGAATGAGTAATTATAACAGACGAGTAGGCCTGTGGACACACAATATTGTTGGAAAATTGAGATGTGTGAAACACTATTTGACTCAAATGGTAATCAGAAATAATTTCTTATAAAAAAAAGACTAAAATGTGTTGACTAAAACTGACTAAGATACCTTTAGTTTTCTTTTGACTAAAACTAGACTAAAATGACGAGACTTTTAGTCGACTAAAACTTGACTAACAAAAATGATATTTGAATGACTAAATATGACAAAGACTAAAAAGGACATTTCGTCACAAGACTAAGACTAAATTAAAAATAGGTGACAAAATTAACACTAGTGTGTGTGCATGCGTGTGTTTGTACAGTATTACCCGGCAGACAATGCCACTGAGTCCAGTCACTCCAGAAGCTGCTGCCGGAGCAGTATTTGTGCACGTGGGACCGCACCCGAGCACAGCTCTGCTGTTTTGCCGGCAAGACCAGGGAGGTATCCTCAGTTACATTCACCATCTAATGGACACACAAACCAACACAAGTTTATAGAGGAACTATTAATGGGTATAAAACATGACGTCAACTAAATTAATTCATTCATTGAATAGGCTATACTGTAGATGGGAACATAAATTTAGTGCAAAATATGCATCACCAATAGGGCAATATTTTTATCTCTCAGTAACAGTCCGCCACAGACACAGTCTGATTTGATTTACTCATGTAGTCTGTTGGCATCACATGAGCACAAAACTCACAGTACAATCCATGCAAGTTGCGTTGTGTTTGGACGACAAGCTCACCGTCCATATCGTCCCATCCTGGTTGGTGTGCTCTGACATGACCTCATACTCCAGACAGTGGGGTGGGATGTGTCCCTCTGTAGGCCTCCACTCCAGCACCACCTCCTCGCCCTCCTCAACGGCCTCCAGGGTCACGGACTCCACCAACCCCGGCTTCACTGCACGCAGATGGACAAAGACAGCACCAAGGGGTCAGCTCAAGTCCACTAACACTGATCTCTTTATGAGGTCATTGTTTACTGTACATGGGCATGCATTTCTTCAGCAGTCGAGTCACTACTATCCAGTGACATACAAGTGAGCTATGGCAATCAAAGTGCAGTACCCCGAGTTATTAGAAGTGAAATTTCTTAAATAGAGGCAAATGTTCACGGCAAACGTGTGTACGAACAGACACATTTGAACATTCCATCTCAACGGTAACTCTCGGTCCCAACATGTTCACAGAGAACTACCTCCTCAAACTGTTTGTATGGGTTTGCAAATGTTTGCAAAAACTCAAGGCAAACTGAAAATTGTTTGCGCCTACGGGCATTACAGAGTTGGAAGTGTTTCCCAATTGTGAGAGGCCAGACTAAGTAAACAAAGTAGTCGTTTAAGTAGTAGTCGAAGTAGTAGGCTAATAATAACTCTTTAATAATACAAAATACAAAAACATAATGAATTCAGTATAGTCAATGATGAAAGCATCAGGAGTTCATTGTTCAAATATTGCTCAGGATTATTTGTGAATTGGGTTTTACACTTTGGCACAAATGGGTTGTGTGGTTGAGAGCCATAAAAACTCACAATTTTGGCAATGCCAGCACATCAGAGTGTGGTGGCATTGGCAAAAACTGCACATAAAAAGACAAATTTAGTTGTGTTGTTTTTTTTAGATAAAATGAGCCTAGTCTTTACAATGCACCAGAGAAAGTGTGAGGAGAGGTTACCATAATTTTGGACTTGCATGTTGAAATAAGCTGGTCTGATAGGTCCCACGGGTGATGATCCATTCACACACACATTGAAGTCAGTGAACTCTTTGACTGTGTCTCGAGGGAACAGACAACCCTTTCGGTCGCCGCTTTGCGGAATATACTCTGGGCACTCTGCCACGGACTCCAAGCCACTGTGCCTGTTAGAACAGATTGCAGTCACTGAAGTTTGAAATACATTTGAGTTAAGTTGGTTTCAACACAAACTAAAATGTTTTTTTTATGTCTTTTAGACTTCACACCAATACGAGTGTATTAGCCATTGTCAGTCTTATTGGTATAGGTTCATTACAAGGTAAACTGATCCAACTCAACTACTCAGATTATATGGACAGTAGCCTGACCACCATCATATACAGGCACAACAAGACTCATCTTGTGAGTCTTTCATCAAATAAAGACACCTACAGTGGATAAACTCATTCACTGACATTATACAGATACAAGAACACAGAAAAGCAAACATGATCTAAGAATTTCATTTTTGTGAAACAGTTTTGGAGTTCATATGTAAACATGATTGTGACAGCATGTGATAATTTCAGACTTGCAATCACCTCACCAACCACCAACAAGAAAGGCAGGATATACTATGTATTTTAGGAACAGGTGATTAGCAATCAACATCTGCCCTAGAGTACCCTCTATCAGGCTATTGTGACAGCTCAGGAAACATGTGGTTTATGTTCGATGTGATGAGGTCACATCTTTTGTTCTTCTGAGAAATAACAGAATGGCCTTTGCTACTTGGCCAAGTCAGTAGCCGGTTTCCAAAAGATAAATATTTAGGGTCTTAACAGCAGGCTTGAACTTGGCCTCTACTTCCTTTGTAGTAACTCTGTCTGTCTTGTCTGTCTTGTCTGTCTTGTCTGTCTTGTCTGTCTTGTCTGTCTTGTCTGTCTTGTCTGTCTTGTCTGTCTTGTCTGTCTTGTCTGTCTTGTCTGTCTTGTCTGTCCTGTCTGTCCTGTCTGTCCTGTCTGTCCTGTCTGTCTGTCTGTCCTGTCTGTCTGTCTGTCTGTCTATATATATATATATATATATATATATATATATATATCATTGTGTGTGGGTTGTTTTGTCCCTCCCTCTCTCTCTCTCTGTGTATAACATTGTGGAATGTATGTGTGTGTGAGTGTATAAGTATAGTGTATCCTTAATTTCCTTCTGGAAAAATAAAGTATCTCTATCTGTCTATCTTTAAGCAGTAGTGGTAACAATATCCTGAGGTAGTACACTCACATTTACTAATACTGAACAAGTGGTCTTGATGTTCTTCAGATCTTGTACAGCAATATACAGCTACAACTAGTTGTAGCCCTCATACTAGTAAAAGTATCCTTAGCACTAGCAGTCAGTTGCCCTATAGTTCTCAGGAGTCCTAGTAGCAGTCGGTGAACCTGATTAGTAGAAGTAGTTTTAGTAATACTATACTGGTTGTAGGAGATGTAGAAATAACAGCAGCCTATAGTAATGATCAGAAGTCCAAGTAGTAGTTAGCAGTTCTAGCAGTGGTAGTAGTAATATCCTGATGTTTGAACATTTGCTGCAGCAGCAGCTAACTGTGTGGATGTATGTGAGAGGCATGGCATTGTCAGGGCTGGGAGCTAACCAGTAGTAGAGGAAGTGCTTGGAGTGCGGGGGCTCGTCAGGTCCCCTGTCCCATGTGCATTCCATGTACTCCTTCATGTGAAACACACAGCTGAAGTCCTGCACCCTACTGCCCACCGCACCTGCAAACACATAGACAGGGGACATGTCTAGACATTATTGTATTATAAAGAGCAATCATTAGTCTTTTACTACCTACTACTAGGAAGAGGAAGAGGTGAAGGAAAGGAAAATATCTTATCACAGAGCTGTTTTAGAGATAATGTTTGTAATAAAAAAAAAACAATTAATAACAATCGACCTGTAGGCTTGTTTTTGCAGTATGTGCAGGTTTGAAAGGTGGAATGAGGGAGAAAGTGTTTACATAATGTGAAAACACGTCTCAATTGGGAAATTCTGGACTTCTGGAAGGATTTCAGGAGCTCTCTTCCTCACACTCTCTCACCCTCTCTCTGCATGTGTGTGTGTGTGTGTGCGTCCTTGGTTTCTCTGGAACTGCAGCATGTTGAAAACAGGAACCTACTTGACCGTCAACTGTTTGTCATGACATTGCAAGGATACACAGACATCCTCATACCCCACAAGCAGACACACAAACACACACACAAATGCTTGTTTGTCTTTGTGTGTGTGTGCATGCATATTTGACAAATAAACCTCCTTGCATCCTTGTATTTGGGTGTTGTGTGTCTTACAACCCGTCATTGTGCAGCATGTTAACCCACCCATCTATTATTCTGATTATGAGGCGCGCCATGAAACTTTAAAGTGGGTCATGGGTGGAGAAAAGCGCCACAATCACATGAAGGCTCACACACCAACCGAAGACCGTGAGATGACACAATTGCTCAGTCTGTCTCTCTCTCTCTCTCTCTCACACACACACACGCATTTGCCGTGTCATGGAGTAAAAGCTGTTCTTACATTGCTACTGGGTGTCCGTCCTGGGGCTCAAAACTACATGGTGAATAGCCTGAAGGATGGGAACAGGGGCTGTTTGTCAGATCTTACCATGATCAAGAAAAACATACCTTGATAAAGATTTGCACAACCTATCTACTCATAATGACGCGTTCACCAAACAGCTATTCACCTGAACTACAGATATCCGGTTACGTAATGTGTTGCCTTACCCCAAAATCCATGTCAGATGCAGGAATGAGAACATTTTGCCCACAAGATTATTTACTAGCCTGGCTAGTGCCACCACTTCTCAATGAGATGTGATCTGGGAACCAAACGTTCATTTTCTCGTATTTGAAAAAAATGCCCAGATCCGTTTATTGGGTGCCACGGATGTCTATCAAATGCGTCTGTGCATAGCTCATCATCGTCTTGCTTGTTATTCATCTACATACCAGCCAGGTGTGGAGGCCAGACCAGCTCCAAGGTGCTGCTGGAGCGCTCCACGCCACCTGTGCACTTCCCCCTCAGCATGGTGCGCAGCTTTACCTGCACGTCCCGCTCAAGGTCAAACTGGGCTCGCAAGCTCGTCCGGAAAGTTCTGACACCCTGGGAAAGAGAGAAAATTGTTTCTCATTCTCCATTTTGACAATTAGAAAATGTATCTGTTTATAATTGAATCTCTTTTCTTTGCTTTATAATTAAAAATGTTTGATTAGATTTACCATATTAAATGCTCAAATTAAATATTTTGGGACTGATTTGGTTGAGGTGGCCCTAATTCGCCTGGTTACCCTGCCATGAATGTAGCCTGGAAAATCCAGACCCTGGTAATCTAAAAAGTTTAAGGGTCTGGCCACGAACAATGTAATGGCCCAACTCGAGGGGCGGCAATAAGCATGCATTTAAAAATCTCACTGCACACAATTGGATAACACTAGACCATGTTTACTCTGAATGATTTCGGACTTTGACGCAATTGGATAACACTACGACCAATGTGTACTGTCCTCCAACGTTGCAGCGCTGTCTTTATCAGTTTAGCTGGTTCCCCGGAATGCAAGGGGAAAAAGTAACGTGCATCATTGCTCATTGCCAGAGTGTCTCGCAGAGACAATTCCATTGTGCTCTCGCAAGAACTCTGGATTTCCAGGGTACCATGAATGTGAAATGTTTTAAGAAACTGGGTGTTGCCTGTTGATAGACATTAGCGTTATTTGGTGTGTGCCTTATTTGCAGCTGAGCTAATCATACTGCCATATGGTCGGTCCCCAACCCAATACCCCTGGGCCGTGGACAGCATTCGCCCCCACGCGAGTAATGACAAGAGCTCTGGCCTGGTACATAAGGTGATAAGGTGCTCTGAAAGCATGGAATGGGTCAGATAATGTGCACATGATGCATTCCATACATGCACATACACTGCGCACACAGATACATGGTCTGTGTCTGTTTTTTGTCTGTGTTTCTTTTCTTTGTGTTTCGGCTTGTATGTATACCCTCTGGGTATTAAATGTTGGAAAATATATATAAAAAAACAATAATAAATATAGCTGCAAGCAGCAATGAGGGGGCCAAGCAGAGAGATCAGCAGGCCAGATTTGCCATGTAAGTCAATGCCGTTGCATCAGACATATAGCCTTAAGCAGTCACAGCAAGTTCCATGCCATACAACCCAAGATTGGCTGAGTTACAAGGTCAAGTTTCACATCAAAACATAACTGATTTTGTGGGGCTGAACCAGGGCTGAGTGTCGCCGCCCCCTCCCCCAGCCAGCCCACCGCCGCTGCCCATCCCACCCCGTCCCACCCTTGCATGCACACATTAGAATGAACTAGATGGAACTTGCGGTCATCAGTTTCACATCAAAAATAAAAGATTGACTGAGATATGATCACACTTGCTGTGATTTAAACACAGAGGTCAAAAATTTACGTCATAGGGTGTGTTTAACTCGGCTTGGCCCAAGGATTCCAATGATACCTCATTTTGCCATTCGGGTCAACAGGTCAAAAGTTACGTCCGTGAACACAAGTCCAACTTTGGCCTGTTGGTGGCGCTAGAGCGCTTAAGGTGCCGGCATGAAACTTGGTGAAATGAATTATTGGACTGTCCCCAATTAGTGTGCAAAGTTGTATAACTTTTTACCAGACGGTTCTATGGGCTGCCATTGACTTCCATTGCAAAATAATGCGCATCAGCAACTACTGGCCAAAATGCATTTTTGTCAATTACGGAGCCCCCTAGAGGTCAAATGTCACCAAATTTCTTGAGCGTCCTCCCGATGTGGTCTGAGGTACATGTACTAAGTTTGGTTTTGATACATGAAAGCGTTGCTGAGATATGAAATCACTTGTTTGTTTGGGGTCATGAAAATATTTGATTGGCTGGTACAGGCCAAAGCTTCTGTCAATTGTTCCAGAAAGCAATGCACTCATCAGGCATGGTCTGAAGATTGTCTCTGCCAATTTTGGTGAGGAACAGATGAAATTTGTGACCTGCCAAAACTTTTTTGTGTTTTTGATTTAATCCAATATGGCGGCCGAATCAATTACAATGACATCACAAGTTGGCTTGGGTCGGCCTAAGGACCTTCAACAGTAGTACCAGACACCACTAGTGGGTTTCAATTCAAACACAACTGCTGCTACAGGCCAAAAGGCATGTTTCTTAATTACAGCGCCCCTAGAGGTCAAAAGGTCACCAAATTTCTTGAGCGTCCCCCTGATTGGGTCCTGAGTCCATGGAATAAGATTGGTTATGATAGATCAATGGGTTGCTGAGATATGAGCTCACTTCCTGTTTGGCGGCTTCACCGCAAATTTCGATTGGCTGTTACGCGCGAACGGTTTTAGTTCCGAAGACAAAAAGCAATGCATTAATGAGGCATGGTCTGTAGATGATATCTATGAAGTTTGATGTCGATCGGACAAAATGTGTGACCTCTGATACGTTTTAAGTGATTTTGATGAAATCCAAAATGGCGGAAAATCCATCATGGCGGAAAATGACGTCATAGGGTGCGTTGAACTCGGCTTGGTCCAAGGATTCCAACGGTACCTCATTATTCAAAATCGGATCAACAGGTCAAAAGTTAGATGCGTGAACGCACGCCCAACTTTGGCTTGTTGGTGGCGCTTAGAGCTTCGGGAAGCGGACTCGAAATTTGGTGAAATTAATCCTGGGATTCAGCCTAATTAGTGTGCCAAATTTCACAACTTTTCACCAGACGGTTCTATGGGCTGCCATAGACTTCAATGGCAGAGGAAAGATGTGTAATAATAATAATAGGAAAAGCTAGAAACACAATGGGTGCCTTCGCAGCTTCGCTGCTTGGCCCCCAAATATAGCTGCAAGCAGCAATGAGGGGGCCAAGCAGAATAGGCCGGAGTAGCCACGGTGACAAGATAGAACTCAGCAGACACCCGGGATCAACAGGGCTGAAACAGGGTTGAGTATTGCCACCGCCTCCGCCAGCCAGCACCCCCCCCACCTAATCACCCCTGCCCGTCCCACCCCGTCCTGCCCTGCCCTTGCACGCACGCATTAGAATTAACTGGAGGGAACATGTTGTCATCAGTTTCACATCAAAAAATAAAAGATTGATAAAACACAAGCAACTACAGATCAAAATGCAATATTGCAGCACCCCCTACAGGTCAAAGGTCACCAAATTGTTTGAGCATCCTCCTAATGGGGTCATGAAAATATGTAGTAAGTTTGGTTATGATACATGGCAGGGTTGCTGAGATATGAGCTCACTTCCTGTTTGGCGGCTGCCGCCACCAATTTCAATTGGCTGTTATGGGCTTAATGCTTTTGTCAATTGTTCCAGAGAGCAATATATTGATAGGTTATGGTCTGAAGATGGTCTGTGCCAATGTTGGTGAAGATCAGATGAAATTTGCGACCTGTGATAACTTTTTGATGTTTTGATTAAATCTAACATGGCGGCCTGAATCAATTACGATGACATCACAAGTTGGCCTGGTCGGTCTAAGGACCTCCAACAGTATTACCAGACACCACTAGTACATTTTAATTCCAAACACAACAGCAGCTACAGGCCAAAAGGCATGTTTCTTAATTACAGCACCCCCTAGAGGTCAAAGGTCACCAGATTTATTGAGTGCCCCCCTGATTGGGTCCTGAGTCCATGCACCCAGTTTGGCTTTGATACATGCAAGGGTTGCTGAGATATGACCTCACTTCCTGTTTGGCTTGCTTGACCAGAATTTCGATTAGCTGTTACAGCCGAATGCTTCTGTCAATTGTTCCAGAAAGCAATGCACTGATAAGGCATGGTCTGAAGATGGTCTCTGCCAATTTTGGTGAGGATCCGCTGAAATTTGTGACCTGCGAAAACTTGTACGTGTTTTTGATTAAATCCAATATGGCGGCTGAATCAATTACAATGACATCACAAGTTGGCTTGGGTCGGCCTAAGGACCTAAAACAGTAGTACCAGACACCACTAGTGCATTTTAATTCTAAGCACAACTGCTGCTACAGGCCAAAAGGCATGTTTCTTAATTACAGCGCCCCCTAGAGTTTAAAGGTCACCAGATTTCTTGAGCGTCCCCCTGATTGGGTCCCGAGTCCATGGACTAAGTTTGGTTATGATAGATGAATGGGTTGCTGAGATATGAGCTCACTTCCTGTTTGGCGGCTTTGCTGCAAATTTCGATTGGCTGTTACGCGCGAACGGTTTTAGTTCCGAAGACAAAACACAATGCATTAATGAGGCATGGTCTGTAGATGATATCTGTGAAGTTTGGTGTCGATCGGACAAAATTTGTGACCTCTGATACGTTTTAAGTGATTTTGATGAAATCCAAAATGGCGGAAAATCCATCATGGCGGAAAATGACGTCATAGGGCACGTTGAACTCGGCTTGGTCCAAGGATTCCAATGATACCTCATTTTTGACAATCGGGTTAACAGGTCAGAAGTTACATGCGTGAACGCAAGTCCAACTTTGGCCTGTTGGTGGCGCTAGAGCACGGGAGGTGCCGACATGAAACTTTGTGACATGAATCATGGGACTGTCCCTAATCAGTGTGCCAAATTTCACCAGACGGTTCTATGGGCTGCCATTGACTTCAATGGCGGAATAATAATAATAGGGAAGAAAACGTAGAAACACAATGGGTGCCTTCGCAGCTTCGCTGCTTGGCCCCCAAAAAAAGTTGGTGCAAGTGGCTTAGTGTCCAACCCTGTGAAGGTATGTATGGGAGAGTAACAATATGATGTTGTATGAGCCCCCATGTTCTTTAATCATACCTCAGCCATAACTCTTTGTTGTGACAGACTCAGCACTGATGATGGTAGATTTCAGCCACTGAAGTAACTTGTTCAACCCTCAGAGGCTCATGGCCAAAAGCAAACAAGTTATATCTTTGACTTGCAAAACGCTGACGGTACTGCGTATCCCGAACCAGCCCACCTGTCCCTCTAGAAGAGCATAAATATCATAGCTTTGTCTGGCTCAAGACCCACAACTTCTTAAACCGTAATCTAGCCACCACAACCAGAATAAAAATGTAGCTTGTCTGGGCTACTGTATATGGCAGTGAGACATGGATTCTATGGAGCGCAAGTCAGGAATCTGTGACTATATCAGACGGTATCAACGGGCTAGACCGCATTGCATTGTGTCCCATCGGGTCGACTCGAGCCAAGCCGATTGCTTCAAGTGCTGCTAATACAGTGGGAAGCGATGTACAGTAGATTTGGGCCAAGAAGCTGTTTTTCTTGTTCGGCAACATGCATGTGTGTGAACAGATTCAAACTTCAAATTTGTGTTTCTGTGTGTGTGTGTGTGTTCCTCTGATAATCATCATTGTGAATCATCTGTCTATCAATGTCATCATTCTACAGTATCATTGTCCATAATTGCAACCCCTGGGAAACCACCACAGTAAGTCATCTGCATTTAAATGTCATCTCTCCATCATAAATCTTGAGGGCTTGAGGGATGGAAAGCACACCATCATTGTGTCTCTTACCCTCCACTGATTTCTATAGGTGTTAAAGTACTCCAGCTGGTAGCGCACTGCACAATCGGTCACATTCTGCAGACTGGCCGGCGGGGACCACAGGATCATCAGCTGACCAAGCAGTCCCAGGTCAGACACAGTGACGTTGTCAGGAGGCTCCACTGAAGTTACTAAGGGACAGAGAGGGATATTAACACACATTATACAAATACACACACTCACACCCACCAAAGTTTTTTTTTAGGTTGGGTGTGCTACAGGTGAAATTAAATCCTTCCGAACCAAACCCCCTCCTGGGCACTCCTCACCATCCAACCTCTCAAATCACACACACTCTCCAACCTCTGAAATCGTACACACTCTCTGTTTCCTGTGTGTGTGTGTGTGTGTGTGTGTGTGTGTGTGTGTGTGTGTGTGTGTGAGCAATTAGTGTTTGGCATTTACCTTTTGCGTGACACATCCAGGTGTATGTCGTAATCACCACCAGGACGACTGAGGATACCTTCATGACTGAGAGTGCAATTGTGCCCCTGCAGAGCCCAACACAAAGAGATCACGCTCAGTACCATGAGGACATACTGTACCATCACACTCAATAAAAAAATAAATAGATAATCTGCCTCAGAGCATGGAAATCGGACAGAAATATGCATCCACCGCCAATTCACGTCTGCCAAACCCATTCGATCAGCATTTTAGTTGTTTGAGCAATGCTCATTTTGCATATCACATCATGCTGAACATGTATCAAGTGGTTAAAAGAGTTGTATTCAGCCCATTGACATTAGTTATGTAGGCAAGTCATATAATCATAATATTTTAACTATTACAGATTTCAAGAGATGTTTTTTTTTTTTTTTTTTTCAAATCGGAAAATGAAAACTCAAGCAAACTTGTCTCACAGCTTAGATGGGAAAAAAACAACAATACAAGAGCCTATGTAACACTTCAGTTTAGGATCAATTGAGACAAATCACTTACATTCCAATTACCTTGGCAGATCATACTTTACAGAAAATGGTCATAACAACAACAGCCTATTACTGCAGAGTAACATCAAGATCATTTAGATAAGGAAGGAACAAGCAAATTACTTTTTTATTTTTTTAAATGGCAGAGAAGAGATGGGCTTACCTTTACAGTGGGCAGCTGGGTATTCAGTCTGGGTGACTACAGACCCCTGGCTGTGCTTGCGTCTTGAATGGGCTGGAGACAGAGTCTCACCCTTATGAGACATGCAGCTCCCTCTACTGTCAAAAAAAAAAAAAAGACGAGTGTGAGACGGTGCCAATAGCTAGAGCTGGAGCGAGCTGGGTTCAGTTGAGTTCTGGCTTGAGTGTTGGTAGAGTCTCTCAAATGGCAAAAACCTGGGGCTCAGATACAATGTGCCTATTTATAACCTCCCTCAATGAGGTGATGTGACCCCTTTAAGGCATGTTAGCAGAACAGTCATTACAAAAAGACATGAAACATGATGAAATTCCAATTGTCTTTTGATGCTAATATATCAATCTGTTTCATCTGACAAAGAAATTCTGTGTAACAAACAGATATGTCATACTTCAACATTAGAACTTGGGTATGCAGACGAAGCTGCGGCCCTTCCAGCCACAGGATGACTACATTTCTAGGAAACTGTTAATAGGCGTGTTTATCTTCATGCAGATCTGACTTGATGTGATGCATGCTGGGTTGAACACAATATCTACTTCATGTGTCTGTGTGAATGTGTGTCCCTCCAGTGATAATTATTCATGGTCAATCAAAATGAATAGCACAAATCTCCTAGTTTTCATCCTCATTAAATACTGTAGGCAAACAGGTGCCCTTCATTAAAGGAAAATTCTGGTATTTAGCACTTTTCTGGTTTGTTTTGGATGAGTGGTGGACACAGAAATTTCGCCTTTGACTAGTCAGAGTGGCTGCCTACAAGCATGCTCAAACACGTCCTAAAACAACCCTTAACGTTAGTTTTCAAAACTGTGCAACTCATCGAGTGGTTAGTCAGTTAGTGATTATGTTAACAAAATACAATGTTTTATTATCAAAATACTACAAAAGTGACAAAGGTAAATAAAATAATTGATAAAAATGCTATCAAGAGTTATTTCTCTTCTTGATATAACACATCCCCTCCCCCACCCCCCATGTTTAAAAAAAAAAAAAAAAAAGTGACATCAGAGGAAGTGATTTCGTGGCTGTTGTGTCAAATCTGAGATAAATAAAAAAAAAAGTACTCCAGGAAAGCCTTTCGTCATATTCAGGGGAAATAAGTTCTCAAGGCTCACCTGGGTCACACTGAGGACATTGCAAGTCAGGTCCTTTTACCTGAACAGAAGCACTGGCAAAGAAAACAGGAAGGTAGAAAGAACCCAGATTTCACAGCCATGAGTGAGAGTTAATGGAAAGAGAGCTGCTACAGCATTTGGATATTTTAGATCACATGAATCTCAACAGCAGACCTAGTCTTATATTAATAATTCTGCATAATAAACATGTGCTGTTTAGTTTAAATCTGCCCAAGAAAAGTCCAGTGTAGTTGCACTGTAAAAGGGCTAGCATAGCATCTATGGTCAGTTAGGGCCAAAGCATTCTAAATATTTATTTTGGCTATTTTGAGTTTCCCTACACTTAAACAATTTTTTATTTGTGATAATCCTTTCATCATTCATTATGTTATGCCAATGGTCACAGTAGTTATTTCACAAATGGGAGATGAAATTGGAAATAAATCTGAAACTGTACACTGATTATTTTTACAAACTGAACCTAACCCTAAATCTAAGCCTTTTTCTATTAGTTAATGGGTCTATGCCTATGTGCTATAACAATGATGACTTTTGGCCTCAATGAGCATAAGACTGGGTGGCCCATGTAACAACGCATGCAAGCAAACCGACACAGCTTAATAATGAGGTTATGTGAACTTGTCATAGGACCCAATCGTGCGAGGTGGAGCAAAGCACGACGCAATGCTCATCTTACACTCAATAAAGTGAGGATTTTTTCGTCATGCGTTTCACTTTTATTAAACCTTGCACCCAGGGGTGTGGTAATTAACAACATAAGGTTTGGTCTGGCACATGATCCAAAAATCGCTATGTTACACCCTCTAAAAATCATTATGCCACTGACCAAGAAAAACCTGGTCTATAGCGAAAGGCGCATATAAAGCACAGCTGAAGATGCACCGTCACGAGATGTAAGCAGCAACCCTTCTGCAGGATAAATATCCTTAGGATTTTTATTCAGTCATTCGAACATTATTGGGGTTGTTTTTTTCAGGCTATGTTTTCGATGGTAACCCCTTGTCAGTCAATAGTGAAAGTAATTAACTGTGTAGAACTGTTTTGTAGTTGCCTATGAGACCACGGTTAAGTTAGTTTCACTTTGCCTATAAGTTCAAATAATAGGTGAGTGCAGGTGCATGTAGGCAACATGTCATCTCCCTCTCCTCCAGTCGATGACATGTTGCGGTCACCCTGCTCAACAGTCACTGAGCTGCAGGAGAGGAGGAACAAAACATCCTCCCTCCAGGACTTGTACTGGGACCTAAGCGGGCAGATCACCAAAGACTCCACATATCCTGCACACACACTCTTTAACTTCCTCCCCTCTGGCAGGCGCTACTAGCCTAGAAATCTAGACGCGCCCCTAGCGGCAGCCAGGGCTAGTCTAGCAACTCTCTGTTGGCTTGTGAGCTCCAGAAATCGAAACTTAAATCAGGACATTGAAATCGTGTATAGAGTCGTTTGGTGGGCTTAACATATTGATTGATGGCAGTGTTGCAACGGTTTGGCTTGAATTCCCTGCTACTTGAAAACAAATATCCTATTGTGTCCTATTGCGTGCAGAGGGAATTTGAAAGACAACCGATTATCCCGCCCCTCGGACTGAGCACTGCGAACGGTGAGTGCCCAGACCATACATTTTAATGTGGGTCTGGCTCGCCAGGCTAAGGCGCTACAGATCCCTGCACACAAAAACAACCAGACAGAACAGCTCTTTTCCCACTGCCATCACTCTCCTGAACTGCAGATAACTGGGGTCATCCCCACTTTGGCCATTCACCTACACATTACATACTTTATAATTCCAATATGCATCTTGCACACTACATTTGCACTATTACTTTGCACTACGTCCCACTCATAGACAGTAAAAGAAATGGACGAACAGACTCCGTTGTTTTCAATGGGAGGGCACTAACGCAAATTGAACGTTATTTCAGTTGGCTTGACATCGTACTGCGCAGACTCACACTTAACTTTGTGACATCGAACTGAATCTTGTAACACGTATGATAGATGGTTCACACAGAAATTCTTCTCACACTTCCTTCACCTTCAAAGTCATCAAAGTTAAACATTTATTTATGTATTATGACCGCCGCTACTTTTACACGACCCCGTCATCTACTTCCTGAATTTTTGGTCAACGATATCCGGGATACCGAACCACCGGGGCACATGAAATTTGGTGGGTATGTAGCCCCACTAGACTTTTACGGAAAAATTTCGTTTCGTCCCCGGGGGCCACTCCCCCCCCCCCAAAAAAAAGCAGTTTTTCCTAAATAACTACCTGAACCGTGGCACTGAGGATGAAGAATCTTTTATGGTATGTTGGTCTCAAGGGCCCACATCAACCTGGCCCATAATCACTCATTTGTGATTTGCACCCCCCCAGTAAAAAATGAAAATGCAATGTTATTCTGCTTTTAATCTTCAGTTAAGATTTTCAGAACTGCACCAAATTTTATGTGTATGATTGACCTGGCATTCTCTGGGGGTATGCCAAGTTTCGTAGAATTTCATCCATGGGGGGGGATAAAAAAAATAGGTTATGTGTACATTTAGTGACTGTACACTCATTGGCCTGTAGATGGCGGTGCACACATATACACATGCACACACACAGGCACCCACATACTATCGGTATTAGAACGGCCGATACATAATTACAAATTCAGTAGAATTAAAAAAAAAAAACTAGAAAATGCAATTTCGAGGAAATTACCAGTGCATGAAAATATAAACATACTGTATATTAACATAAAATGCAAAACAAACTTTTATTTGATAACAGTTGGCAGAAGTCATAGTTGATAACAACTGACAGTTGAAATGGCTGAACAGTTACATAGTTGAGTAGTTTAAATAGTTAAATTATTTATTAGTGAATTATTGTAGTGAGGACATTTATTTTGAAACAGTTGTGGGCAGAGGAAATAGTTGAACAGGATCTGTAGAGCCAGATTGTATGTTTAAAGCCTGAGAAAAAATATATAGTTTAAAAGTTAAATGTAGATAGTATAATGGATGTTGATAGACAGAAAGTTGAATGGATGTTGATAGGCAGATTGTTTAATGGATGTTGATGGGATAGTTTAATGGGTAGATGAGTGAATGGTTTGAAGAGGATGAATGGATAGAAAGTTGGATGGAATGTGCCTTATATCCTTGTAGAATGGAGATACACAAAGAGAGTTGGCCTAATTGAGCAGAAAGCAGTTGATACAGGTGCAATCAGTTTAACTAGCTTTTTGATGGGACCTAGTTGAGCAGCTGGAAGTTGATACAGGTGCAAATCAAGTTAATTAGCCCATTATGATGTCATAGTCCCCATACAAAGTCTATGGGGAAAAATATTGTTGTTTTTTATTAATATCTCAAAAAGTATAAAGTTTACAAAAGTGAAAAATACATTCCTCAAGTCTCCTTTTCAAGACCTATGTTACAAAGTTTGAACGAAGTTTCTACGTTAAACGGTTGAAGCTGAATTAGACGAAGACGAAGACGAAGACGAAGAAGAAGACGAAGAAGAAGACTTCGGATAACAGAACAGTGCATTTTCATGCACTGTAATAATAATAAATATTCATCATCATCATGGCTGCATTTCCAGTATTGGCGATAAGTAGTCGTTTGTCCACTAGATGTTGTTTGAAGTGAATTTTGTTTGAAGTTAAAAGTGGGTTGGAAAAACAATGGACGCTTACAAGGACTGTAGTTTACCGCAGAGAACGTCTAATAAGACGATGTTCACATGAAATGTAATTCCCATTTCTTCTTGAAGCCGAAATAAATGTGAGGATGTTTATCGGACATGCTTGGTTTTTACTGCAGGTAGGCCTACGTTAATCTTATAATATCAATAAGGACCTAGGGGTAATGTAAAAATGTAAAATGGCAATTTAAGTCCGCTTGATACTGTAAGGCGTAAGCCTTTAGTTTCCAAAGGAGATTTTATTTGTGTCGCCAGCATAGCCTATTGACAATTTATGTTGTAAATAGGCCTACCTTATAAGCCTGTAGCTTAGGGAAGCTAACAGCTTTCTATTAGGATCTAGTTTGTTAGTTACAGTTGTCATAACTCCCTGATGCATTTTTGCATTTAGAATAGCCAGAGCGTGGATATCTCAATCGGAAAATTAAACAATATCGGGTGCCTATGGACTACGCTGGGTGAACCCAGCCTGATCTGCCCGCTATATTTTTGATTTCTTAAAAGATTGAGCTTGGTCTGGTGAAAGCCAGACTAGCCATGGACCTCAGTTACACAATGCAAGGGAACATGAATCAGCCTATATTTGCACGAACAATAACGGACAACAGCTCTTCAACTTTGGCCTGTTAAAATGTGTATGAACAGTCTATTTAAATCAAGGCCCATTTGGACATGTCAGTTATTTGCACCACTGGTTAGATGTAAAACAGCATTTCGTTTCAGACTACTGTTACTTAATTTGTGCATTAACAATAACGTTTCAGACTACTGTTACTTAATTTGTGCATTGACAATAAAGTATTACATGAACTAAAGATGACTAAAATCTTATGTAGAAGAAGAAACAGTCACAAAAAATCCATCCCTCCAAAAATGACCTTTGTTTTTGATAGCTGTTGAAAACGGCATGGAACTGACTGAGATGTTTTTTTGTTATATATATATAAATAACTAACTAACATTATGCTGAGACCTTTTGCTTTTCCCAAATACAATGTAGCCAGATGTAAGTGACCTTTCATCAATCCAGTTGCAATGGATGAACTGTGATGAACTGCCCTACTTTTGATTGTTATAAAACCTTTAAAATCTCTAAACAATGCTTTCTGTGCAGCCGCACACACACACACACACACACTCAGGCATGCCAAACAAGCATACACAAAAGTTTCAAGAGTGGGGGGTGGAGTAAAATATGGAGACAAATTGAAGTGTGATTTATTTTCGCGGAACGGATGTACAGGACTGGGCGGCGGTCATATTTTGTACCGCTATGCGGTACATCTAGTTATTAATATCATTCTCACAAGCGATTTCAAGTCGTGTTAATGTTGAAACTACCAGACATGATCATCTTCAAACACAATCATGGTAAAACAAAACAAAAAAAAGTTATAGCCGATCTTCTTTCCACTTTTCCGACCTACTGTCAATCCATCCAAAACCTCTGAAATGATTAACGTTAGTGCCGTTTTTTTATTAGGTTTACTTGCCTCTACAGTATGTAGGCTCTAATGCTTTACCTTAACATACAATGGTACAGTATTGTAGGCTGCATAGCTTTGTTCATGAGTTTCCGTGCTGGCAGGACTTTGCTTCTTATCCAAACAATACGGTCGTTTCCCTACTGTGCGACAGAAAGACGCAGGCATAATTGCGTCAAATTACGTCAAAAGTTAGCTTCCCTACAACCGGACATGCTAACTATTCTTCTTATGGGAACCCAACGTTACGTACGAGGTAGTTGAGCCCTGATTTGCCTTCTATTGTTCATATAGATAATACAGAAACTACAATGTCGGCACAGGATATATGTTATATGAAGTTATAGGATTTCAAAAAAATAAAATCCCAAATGAATGGGCGTTCGGGGTTAGCAGAGAGTTGATAACCACGGCTCCATGGGTGGTTCAACTTCCGGGAATTCGCCTACCCCCTTGGTCCCACCTATGTGTACTTGTATTGATATTATGTCTTATTTGTATAGTTGTATTTTTTTGTATATTATGTTTGTATGTACCTATATGTATATTGTTGTCTCTATTGTACAGTATGCGTCTATATTACTTTGTCTACTACATGTCTATTTGTTGAATGTATAGAGCACCTACCTACTGTAAGTCAAATTCCTTGTGTAAACATGGAGTCTGATTCTTATATATATTTTTAGGCCTTTTATATATTTTTGCTATTTTGTTGATTTTATATTGTATATTAGATTAGATTAGATTAGATTCAACTTTATTGTCATTGTGAAGAGTACAGAGACAATGAAATGCCGTTTATGACTAACCAGAAGTGCAAAAAAGCAGAAAAAGTGCAATGTGATATACTGTACAAAGTAGTTGGTGCATAGACAGGACAAAAGTTACAGTGCAGTGTAGACAGTATTATACAGTTGTTTTCAGAAGGTGGTTTAGAGTAGTATAAATTAAGTATGTGCAGTGTATTAGCAGTAATAGTACAGCGGCTAAGCACCGGAATCGTTCAGTTTTTGCAGAAAGCATGAAACTTGGCACAGTTATACTACCCCTAGTGATCAAAAATTTAAATGGACCCCAACACATAGCGCCCCCTTGTGGCCGCCATCTTGAATTCAAATATGGCTACCATTCTTAATAGAATTGTTGATACAACTTCAAAATTAAACAAGATAAAAAAGTCTTTTAAGTTCTAACACTCAATTTTTAGGGTCAAGGAAGCTATTGACATAATTTCTAAACAAACTTGATGTTGGCCATTTTGAAATCCAATATGGCGGATACCAAATGTGAAAATATAGACCATCTCTATTGTTATTTATGATAGAAATAACATTCAAAAACAATTTCAAAGTTTGAACAGTCATTTTATCACATGACAACCTTAATAATATATGAGGCATCAAGTATAATCTGGTAAGATTCCAATATGGCCACTATGTGTAAGAAAATAAGCCAATTATTCTATATTTTGGTTAATTGAAGTAACTACCTACATCATCAATACATTCTTATTCTACCTTCTTCTCTTTCTGAGCAAACCTTAACTCTTACTATACACTGCTCAAAAAAAGTATACACTTTAAAAAATAAAACACATCAGATCTCAATGGGGAAAAAACATCACGCTGGATATCTACATTACATTACATTTGGCTGATGCATTTTTAGCCAAAGCGACTTACAACCTGGTAAACAGTTTAATGCTTTTAAAACAATTCTCTCAACAATTCTAGAACAATTTAAAACAATTCAAAAAGGTAGAGTACAATAGGGAAAAGTGCATCAGTGAGTGCTGTTTTTATCTAGTCAAGTCAGGTGGTAAGTGCTAGAATTAGCTAGTTGTAAGTAGTGCTATGAGAGGAGATATTCTTTGAAGAGCTGGGTCTTCAGGAGTTTTTTGAAGATGGAGAGGGATGTCCCTGCTCTAGTAGGAACTGGTAGTGCGTTCTACCAACGAGGAACAACAGATGAAAAAAGTTTGGATTGACCTGAGCATACCGGTGGCAGAGCTAGACAATGTTTGTCTGAAGAGCGCAACGGTCGGGGGTAGCATATATGCCTGTATGAGGGCATTTGAGTAGGTGGGAGCAGTAGGTTTAGCTGGGAGGACCAGCAGTTTGGTTTTTGAGAAGTTTAGCTGGAGGTGGTGTGCCTTCATCCATGTAGATATGTCTGAGAGGCAATCGAGATCCGTGCGAGACCAAGGGGTCATCAGGTGGAAAAGAACAGATAAAACTGTGTGTCATCTGCATAGCAGTGGTATGAAAAGCTGTGCGAATGGATAATCTGTCCCAAAGAAGTGGTGTGGATAGCAAAGAGAAGGGGGCCCAGTTCTGAGCCCAGGGGGACCCCTATGGTAGGAGGCTAAGGTGCGGACAGCTGTCCAAGCCATGATACGTTAAACGAGCATCCTGTGAGGTAGGATTCAGACTGATATGGACTGGGTAATGTGTTAGGAACAAAAGGATGCCGCTTCGTTATTTGGGAATGAAAATGATCAATCCACAGAGGACTGAATTCAAAGACACCCGAAAATCTAAGTGGAAAAAAATTACACGCGGCAAGCTTGTCCATTTTGCTTGAATTTCAGCGCAGCAACACATGATGGTACTCAGTAGTTCGTATGGCCCCGACATGCTTGATGGCATCGGGGCATGCTCCTAATGAAACGGCAGATGAGGTCCTGGGGGATTTGCTCCCAGATGTGGACATGGCCATCAATGAGCTGCCTGAGAGTCGGTGGTCCCAGCATGTGTTCAATCGGATTTAAGTCAGGGGAGTGTGGGGGGACAGTCAATGGTATCAATGCCTTCATCCTCCAGGAACTGCCTGCACATTCTCACTACATGTGTCTAGCCATTGCTGTGCACCAGGAGGAATCCAGGGCCCACTGCACCAATACAGGGTCAGACAATGGGTCTGAAGTTTTCATCCTGATGCCTAAGAGCAGTGAGAGTGCAGTTGTCTTGCCCGTAGAGGTGTGTGCGTCCTTCCAAGGATATCCCTCCCCAGACCTTCACTGGCCCACCACCAAACCAGTCATGCTGAATGATGTTGCAGGCAGCATTACAGTCTCCAAGACATTTTCAGACGTCACATGTGCTCAGGGTGAACCTGGTCTCATTTGTGAAAAGCACTGGGCGTCAATGGTGAACCTGCCAATTTTGTATTCTATGGCAAATGCCAATTGAGCTGCACGGTGCTGGGCAGTGAGCATAGGTCCTTACAGAGGCCATTGGGCCCTCAGGCCACCTTCATGAAGTCTGACAGTGTGGTCAGAGACATTCACACCAGCGGCCTGGAGGAGGTCATTTTGTAGGGCTATGGCAGGGCTCCTACTGTTTGTTGTTGCAAAAAGGAGCAGATACTGGTGCTGCTGCTGGGTTAAGGACATTCTACTATCCTGCCCAGCTCTCCTAGAACAACTGTCTCCTGGAATCTCCTACATGCTCTTGAGACTTTGCTGGGAGACACAGCAATCCGTCTGGCAATGGAACGTATTGGTGTGCCATTCTGGAGGAGTTGGACTACCTGTGCAACGTCTGAAGGCTCCAGGTACTGAAAAATCAGTCAAGGAGGATAAAGATGGAAAATGTATAATTTGCCACCACCTCTAAAACCATTCCTGTTTTTACAGACATATTTCCCTTCTTCCTTTCTTGTCAAAGTTGTTGGAGAAAGTGGTCTTCAAGCAAGTCTTGGACTTACTATATCAGAACAACCTGCTAGACCCTATGCAGTCTGTTTTCAAGAGTCATTCTACTGAAACTGCTTTTCTGTCTGTGACCGAAGCATTGAGAGTAGCTAAGTCTTCATCTAAGTTGCTAAGTCATTAGTATTCATTCTACTAGACTTATCTGTAGCCTTCGATACTGTTAACCATGACATTCTCCTTTCTACACTATCTGAACTGGGATGTCTAGGAAAGCCCTTGACTGGTTTAAATCCTACCTTAAAGGGCACATGACCTCACCACAGGTGTGCCTCAGGGATCAGTATTAGAGCCCCTACTTTTCTCTATTTAAACACTTCCTTGGGTGAGACCATTCGCTCCCATGAAATTGATTATCACTGCTATGCGGACGATACTCAACTTTACCCGTCTTGAGCTTTTGGTGTTTCCTCTGCAAAGCACGCCCAAGGACTGGGCACTGAACGCACTAGCCAGTGTCCTAAAAGTGCTGGTTCACTGACTAGCATGAGCCCTAATGGGTCAGGAGGGAGCTAAACTCGTAAGGTATTACGTATTTAAATTAGCTTCATTTAGGCATAATCATTTTATGGGATGCAAAATGTTAAACTACAATAAAACAAAATGGACCTTTTCAAACAATCACTATGAGCCTTAAATAAACTTTAGCATATGCTAATTGGCCCCACCCACCTCAATTTGATTAGGCTGTAGGACAGTAGGATGTGTTGGACTGGTTATGTACTAATTTATCTAACTCTGACTGGGTGTATGTACTAATTTATCTAACTCTAGGATAGAAGACAAAATAGCTCATTTCCCAAAAGGCAGCATATGTTTCTTTAAGACAATGTTTCTTAACTGGTGGGTCGGGACCCAAAAGTGGGTCGCATAACCGTTCTGGGTGGGTCGCGGAGCTTGTGGTTAAAAACAAGCAAAAACAAAATAACTTATTTAAAATGCTACCTCAGATCTAATGTTGGACCTTTATTTTAAGACATTTTTTATGTCAGTCATTGTCATGGACATACCGGTAGACAATATTTATGTGACTGGTTATGTTAGACATAATTTTAGCGGTGACAAGTAGGCTATGACCCTTATAATATTTGAAGTAGGATATGGTTTCAATTAAATTGAGACAAAACCGAAACCCCAGTGTGCAGTGTTCACTGAATTGCTGGCACATAAGAGAAAATGCAACATGGAAACAAAGCACCCCTGTCAAAGACAAACCTATTGAGTACTTTGAAGGGGGACATCAGGAGTTGAAGACTTCACAAATGTAATGCCAAACACCAGCATGTTCCAAACAAGTAAACCTACAGGCACTTCACGTGTCTCATGTAGCTTACCGTATCTGTTGGCTTGATCAGTAAAAAAATATATGGGTCACGACTTAATGAACATAGAAAACTATGGGTCCCAAAGCAAAACCAGTTAAGAACCACTGCTTTAAGAGACTTGACAGACACTAGCATCCATGGGTTTTAGCCTCCTTGGTAGCATGCCAACCTCTAGGGGGCAAATTAGAAGGATTGAGTCCAGGCAAGTGCAGGGTTTATTCACACAGTCGAAACTTCACACATAGCCTAAACGCACCCCAGTTTTTGACTCGGTGTCAGAATGTATGGCTACTTCCTTAAAATCCAACATGTCTGCCATTTTAATTATGCATGATTGTCTCATTATGTATTTCATAATACTGAAAGATGGCTATAGACACATCATATGTGTTAAAAGCAGCATAGCATTATAAATGTAGAAAAAAGGGCATATTTTGGTGGCCATATTTGAAGTCAAGATAGGGGCCACTAGGGGGCGCTATGTGTTGGGGTCCATTTTAATTTTTGATCACTAGGGGTAGTACTATACCTGTACCAAGTTTCGTGCTTTGTGCAAAAACTGAACGATTCAGTTAAAAATCTGGCCTTAGCCGCTGTATTATATTACATAGCCAGACTTATTCTGCTCTTATAAGGTTATAATCTTCAAAAAAAGAGAATCTCCTCTCGTAGCACTACTTACAACTAGCTAATTCTAGCACTTACCACCTGACTTGACTGTATAAAAACAGCACTCACTGATGCACTTTTCCCTATTGTACTCTACCTTTTTGAATTGTTTTAAATTGTTCTAGAATTGTTGAGAGAAATTGTTGTTTACCAGGTTGTAAGGTCGCTTTGGCTAAAAATGCGTCAGCCAAATGTAATGTAATGTAGATATCCAGCATGACGTTTTTTCCCCATTGAGATCTGATGTGTTTTATTTTTTAAAATGTATATTTTTTTTGAGCAGTGTATAGTCAGAGTTATGGTTTGCTCAGAAAGAGAAGGTGGTAGAATAAGAATTTATTGATGTAGGTAGTTACTTCGATTAACCAAGATAATAATTGGCTTATTTTTGGCCAATAATTGGCTTATTTTCTTACACATAGTGGCCATATTGGAATCTTACCAGATTATACTTGATGCCTCGTATATTATTGAGGTAGTCATGTGATAAAATGACTGTTCAAACTTTGAAATTGTTTTTGAATGATATTTCTATCATCAATAACAATAGAGATGGTCTATATTTTCACATTTGGTATCCGTCATATTGGATTTCAAAATGGTCAACATCAAGTTTGTTTGGAAATCATGTCAATAGCTTCCTTGACCCTAAATTGAGTCTTAGAACTTAAGACTTTTTATCTTGTTTAATTTTGAAGTTGTATCAACAATTCTATTAAGAATGGTAGGCATATTAGAATTCAAGATGGCGGCCACTAGGGGGCGCTATATGTTGGGGTCCATTTCAATTTTTGATCACTATGGGTAGTAGTATAACTGTGCCAAGTTTCATGCTTTCTGCAAAAACTGAACGATTCCGGTGCTTAGCCGCTGTACTATAATGGAATGGTGTTGGGGTTAATTGAATGATTGGGACATGGGCTTTTATACAGGCCCACGGAGACTGAGGAGAGAGGAGGAACTGGCTTCCCAAATGGCCACGGAGGGGGACGCGATCCGAGATGCAGTAGAAAGCAGATCGGCGGGTGTCTGCAGGATGAATGCATGCGTACATGCCGACGAAAGGAAAGTAGCCTACCTATTCCTAGCTGTACTGTTGTGTGAGTGGGCCAGTGTCGGGACTGCCGCGATTGTAATTGCATTGTTTTGTCTATGGTTCCGGACATAGACTGTATATATAGAACAGTCTATGGTTCCGGAGAGCTGTGGAGTTAGGGACTGTGTCTGGACCAGCAAGGGGAGAGAAGCACGCAGTCACCTACTAAAGGGAGGTAATATTTCTCACCTGTGATGAATGAGTGGGCCGCTGTCTAGCCCGTAGCTGTCTGAGTGTTTGTCTTGTCACTTTTCCAGCCTGTGAGGGAGAGGATCAGCGCTTTGGAGACTACAACTACCAAGCTGGAATCAAAGCACATCGACTCCCCTCTCACACCCTAAACATGCACTTTGAACAAACAAAAAGCGTCTCAGTCTCAACTGTATCGGACCGGTGTAACATTGCGATGGATGATTTAGTGCCTACCAAAGAATGATTTTTGTAGCACGTGCAACAAATATGTGTAGGTAGGCCTACAGCCCTGCCCTGGATACATCTCTCAACGTGCGCTCTAAAACATTTGGTTTATGGAGATGTAGATCATCATGGGTGCGTTACATTGCGGCGAGTTGACACAAATTATTCACTTTGACGAATTTATGTTTCAGTCCTAGTTACTTTACTTTGAGCCATGCTCTTACTTGAATCACCTTTGAAAATAGAGGATTGAAGTAGTCTAGTGGGTGTTTTGGGAATGAACGTTGACTCAGATGCTTTTTGAGACTTTGAAACCATCACGTTAGCGAACGTGTTGTGGCTAACTCACTTAGCTTTTGCTAATGTCCCAGCCCGGTGTTTAGGATGCATCATAGGTTATCTTTCAGGTATTTTCCATTAGAAAACCATCACGTTAGCGAACGTGTTGTGGCCATCTCACTTAGCTTTTGCTAGTAGCCTAGGTTATGATCAGAAAAGAATGAGATGACAGTCGAAATATAGAATTAGTGCTGTTATCAATTTGCTTGGTAGCTTATAACCGCATTTACGGTTTTCTACAAATACATCAAATCAAATTGGCCTCCATCACTCAACCAATGCTAACGATAACATTATTTTACTTAAGTCCTAGGCTAAGATTAACGTAGCCTACCTCAGACATCCCAACCTGCAAAAAGCCTTTTCAGGGAGGTATCACCCCCCCCAAAAAAAAGTAAATTAATTAATTAATTAAAAAAATAACAATACTAAAAAAAAAAATAAAAAAAAAAAATTAACCTACTTAGATACTGAAATACAGATTAATATGTTTGTTCAATAATGTATAGTCAGTACACCAAATTGTGAAAATAAAATATGTAGATCTTGCAGTTTGGTCTTGTAGCCTTGGCAACTAGACATCTAGTATAGGCCTGAATAATATGCACATTAATTGACACTAGTTAAACTCACCTTAACATGTTTTTGCAATCATTTAACCCACCATGGGCAATGCTAACACTGTTACAAACAGTGCATCGTGCAAGACTAGGTCTATCATTATTTTTTACTCTTATAAACAAGGGTACACTTTGAAATGGGTCTTACATGTTCCTTTTTTTGGGGTGACTGCACTGACTCTGCCGTGACTCTCCTGTTCCTAGATAGGCTACACTGAACTGATTTAGTTTGGGAGAAAAGAGATTAAAAGCCCGCCTACACTGAAAACTGATTGGTTGATTTAGCGAAACAGGCCAATCAGGATGCTCTATGTCTTGGATGCACTCAGACACACACGCACCACCCCTCTCTCTCTCCCCTGTCGTGTGCGCGCTACACTCAGAAGCACACGCGATTTTAGGTCTCCCCTCGGCGTCTTGCGCTCTTGATCGCTCGCTCTAGATTCCGGGAGATTTTATCTAATTTGCGGGCGTCAGGGAAACGCTATCAATATGCGGGAGACTCCCGGAACTTCCGGGAGACTTGGGATGTCTGCTACCTACAGTAAAAACCAAGCATGTCCGATAAACATTCTCAGATTTATTTCGGCTTCAGGAAAAAATGGGAATTACATTTCATGTGGAAATCATCCTACCCTTATTAGACGTTCTCTGCGGTAAACTACAGTGTTGTCCTTGTAGGAAGCGTCTATTGTCTTTCCAACCCACTTTAGATTAACTTCCAACAAAATTACGTCTCACTGCAACGATGCGCCATCTGGTGGACAAACGACTATTGGCGAAACGAATATTTGGTTTTCCTTTAATCTTACTGAATTTGTAATTATGTATCGGCCGTTCTAATTGCGATACCGATAGTATGTGTGTAACTGTGTGTGTGTGTGTGCGTGTGTATGTGTGCACCACCATCTACAGGCCAATGAGTGTACAGTCACTAAATGTACACATAACTTAATTTTTTTTAGACCCCCCCATGGATGAAATTCTACAAAATGTGGCATACCCCCAGATAATGTCAGGTTAATCATACACATACATTTGGTGCAGTTCTAAACATCTTAAATGAAGAGAGGGGCGTTTAAAGCAGAATGATATTGCATTTTCATTTTTTACCGGGGGGGGGGGTGCAAATCACAAATGAGTGATTATGGGCTAGGTTGATGTGGGCCTCCAATGTGGGCTTGAGACCAACATACCATAAAAAGTTATTCATCCTCGGTGCCACGGTTCAGGTAGTTATTTAGGAAAAACTGCATTTTTTTGGGTTTGGGGCCCAGGGGGGGGGGAGGGCTCTAGTGGGGCTACATGTCCACCAAATTTCATGTACCCCGGTGTTTCGGTGTTCCGGGTATCGTTGACCAAAAATTCAGGAAGTAGATGACGGGAAAAAAAACAACAAAAAAAAACGTTGCCAATCCCTTATACTGTATGACCGCGTCGCTAGCTATGTATTTATTTACATTTGTAAATAAATAGACACTATGGATGGGATAGGGTAGTGCAGTTGTGGGGGATTTCCGCCTTGTTGTCCCGGTCAACGCTGCCATGGTCGTGGACACCTCAACAGGCACAGGCAAGGAGGCATCAGGTCGGGGCGGGGCGGGGGGTGATTGGGACTTAGTTCGTTGGATGTCACCGGGATGCAGAGCTAGAGTTTAGTAGGGTGACAGCCGCAGGAAAAAAGTTTCCTATGAACCTGCTGGTTCGGGTGCGGAGAGACCTGTAACGCCTCCCAGAGGGGAGTGGGGTGAACAGTCTGTGGTTGGTGTGAGAACAGTCTTTAATGATGCTGTGCGCCATACGCAAGCATCGCTTGCCCTGGATGGCCTTGATGGAGGGGAGTGAGGAACCGGTGATGCGTTGGGCAGTTTTCACCACCCTCTGCAGTGCTTTCCGGTCATGGGCAGAGCAGTTGCCATACCAAACTGACACAGTTGGTGAGGATGCTCTCGATGGTGCAGCGGTAGAAGTTCACCAGGATCTGAGGAGACAGATGGACCTTCTTTAGTCTCCTCAGAAAGAAGAGACGCTGATGAGCCTTTTTGATCAGGGTAGAGGTGTTGAGGGTCCAAGAGAGGTCCTCAGAGATGTGGACACCCAGAAACTTGAAGCAGGTGACACGCTCCACCTCAGTCCCGTTGATGAGAATGGGTGTGTGTGTGCCAGCTTTGGACTTCCTGAAGTCCACAATGAGCTCTTTGGTCTTCTTGGTGTTGAGAGCCAGGTTGTCATCACTACGATACGAGGTGCTGGACCTCCTCCCTGTAGGCCGTCTCATCGTTGTTGCAGGTGAGACAAATCACCAGTGTCATCTGCAAACTGGACAATGTACAAATTTCATTCTTATGCAGACGATACACAACTATACCTTTCCATAAAACCTGGCGAATTAACTCCGTTAGCCAAACTTGACACATGTATAAGAGATATAAAGACATGGATGACAAATAATTTCCTGCTTTTGAACTCCGATAAAACAGAAGTCATGGTTGTAGGTCCTAAAAAGACGAGGGATATCCTATCCTCATCACAGGCTACATTTACTGATCTTCAACTATCCTCATCCACAAGTGTTAAAAATCTAGGAGTTACAATTGACCTATCACTAAGTAATCACATAAAACAGATTACCAAAACTGTTTGCAAAACAGATTGCAATGCTCTATATGCTGGCTGCAATAACACCCGTCTAAAGAGCTTACAGCTTATACAAAATGCAGCTGCTCGCACACTCACTAGAACTAAAAAAATATGAACATATTTCCCCTATCCTGGCATCTTTACATTGGCTGCCTGTTAAAAGTCGCATGGACTTTACTTCTTGATATTACGTACAAAGCCATTAATGGCCAGGCACCAGAATATATTAAAGATCTCCTAGTCCCATATAACCCGCCCAGACCGCTACAATCACAGAATACTGGCCTTCTTGTAATTCCAAGAATCTCAAAAACTACAGTAGGTGGCAGAGCTTTCAGCTATCGCGCACCCCTCCTCTGAAATAATCTCCCTTCCTCAATTCGATTAGCAGAATTGCACCCTCCCTATTTTTTTAAATTAGCACCCTCCCTATTTTTAAGTCTAGACTTAAAACATACCTCTTTACTGCCTCCCATAGTTAGGTATGGTGCGGTGTGGAACTTCACCCATCTTGAGGACCCTGCTGAGTCCTCGTGTGACTGGCACCCCAGTTGCGCGTGAGATGGTGGTTCCTGACCATACCTGCGCTGGTGTCAACTACCCCTCACCATGCCTTAGTTATGCTGCTATAGTGCTGTCATGGACTTCTCATGTGCCATGCCGTACAACCCCCCCCTCCTCTCTCCCCTTCTCTCTTTCTCTCAACTGTCCCTCTCTTGCCCATTCTCACTATGATTTACTGTAACAATATATAGCACCACTGATCACTTATCGACATTAACCACATTGATTTCAAGTAATACTAACCCATTCTACATTTCTCTTTCTTCCCCCTTACTGTACCTCACTTGTGAGGTATATCACCAGTCATCAACCATCCGTGCGCCTGGATTACTGTCCCCCTATCTGGATTCCTGGCCTGTACAGCCCCATCACCTGCCTATGACAACTCTGCCCGGATTCTGGCCTGTCTGCTGACCCACCACAAGCCCCCTGACAACTTTCTTTCCTGGACAATTCCGACGCTGGACTATTTGCACTTTCTCACTAAAACATGATTAATGCTTTATCATACCGGATACGTAATCATCCCACCTCTTGTAACTTTCACCTCAGGTGCTTTAAACACCATGTCCTATTCTCCACACCTGACTGTCATATGCATTTGTCATTGTTTACAGAGCTTACTGTCCGTATTGACCCTAGGCAGATGGGTCAGGCCCTTGAGTCGTGGATCTGCTCAAGGTTTCTTCCTATATGTATCTCCATTTCTAGGGAGTTTTTCCTCGCCCCTGTTACCCATGGGCCTTCTTTCTTTCTTCCTTTTCTTTTCGCCCTCTTTTCTTTTTCTCTGATTGCCTACACTCTGTAAAGCGCCATGATGCATGTGTAATGTTTTGGCGCTCTATAAGTACAATGAATATAGGTGAAGAGGGTGTAGAGGAGAGGGCTCAGCACCAGGTGGTGTGGAGGAGGTGTGATTATCTAACCTAACAGACTGAGGTCTGTTGGTAAGGAAGTCCAGAATCCAGTGACAGAGGGAGGTATTGCCCAGTTCACCGAGTTTGGTGATCAGTTTGGAGGGGATGATGGTGTTGAATGCTGAGCTGAAGTCAATAAACAGCATTCTTACATAGGTGTTGCTATTGTCAAGGTGGGACAGGGCAGAGTGAAATGCTGTAGAGATGGCATCCTCTGTACTCCTGTTCTGACGGTAGGCGAATTGGAAGGGGTTCAGTGAGGGTGGTAAACAGGTCTTGAGGTGGGCCAGGACCAGCCTCTCAAAGCACTTCATGATGATGGGGGTGAGTGTGACTGGACGGAAGTCATTGGTTGCAGTGGAGTGTTTTGGCACGATGGAGGTGGTTTTAAAGCACGCGGGGACAGCTGCCTGGGCTAGTGACAGATTAAATATGTCAGTCCAAACCTCAGTCAGCTGCACTGCACAGGCCCTAAGTACACGTCCGGGGATACCATCAGGACCAGCAGCCTTATGTGTATTAGTCCTGCTCAGTGCCGCACACACATCGGTGGTGGAGATTGTGAGGGGCTGGTGATCTGCAGAGACCACAGCCTTGATGGCCACCTCCTTGTTGTCCCTCAAAGTGGCCGTAGAAGTAGAAGGATCCCTGTTACATATGGTCTCGTGTGCAAGCAGATTCCTTCTAATGCGCCACTATCAAAATACCAATGCGCTGTTTGAAGTTGCGCTGCTTGCTGTTAAAGAGAATGGCAGATGTCATTCTCATTGGTTTAAAAGGATGTTATGCCCAAAACACCCATGACCGATTAAGAAACATAAGAACAACCTTTTTGCACCCAGGGCCCAGCGTTTGATCACAAAATCGCGCCATTAAATTATAGAATGTGGACTGGCCACGCCTTTAAAGATACACTTTACAAGATTTTCACCTTTACAAAGCCAATATTATAGTAAATAAACTTGTAATAGGCAAATCGTTCACCTAGCATAGCTATACAGCATAGACGTAGCAAGTTGCTACCCAGAAAACCAGCCATGCAACTTCAAGAATGGCGGCCCGACAAATCTCACGAGAATCGTGAAACATTACCTTCACCTCCACAAAAGCATTTTGACTGTGTAAAGGGGGGATAAGTCACACGAAGTTTGCTATTTACAACAGCAGAGTAAAATATAAATATATCACGACTCTAGAGGGAGCTCTACAGTCGCCAAAAATACCTAAACCTGCATAGTGTACTGTAGCGACTTGTATCCAAAGCAAAGCAGTCGCTGAGAGGCTAAGGTATGGGTGTAGTTGATTGTATGACGCGCTGTTCCAAACAAAATATCCGCTGAGATCCAGATGCGTTTGACGGGTTTATTGAAAAAGATAGTCCAACTTAATCCAGTGATAATAATGTGCTCAAAGTAAAAAGAAAATGTAGGCTAAACAGAGTTCAACAGCGGAGCAGCGTTAACAGCGGTCAACAAGAAATACGGCCTCCCCGTCACTCACCCCCTCTCTAGTTAGGCTACTTCTGCCCGTGCCTGTGCACTTGCCATTAAATTAATTAAATGTTACCGCCCCCAATTACAGTGATATGCAAATTAAACAAAAACTAACGAAATATAATAACCCAAGTAACCCAAATATAAACCATTAAACTAGATTACTTAACATTTCATAATAATCAAATTGTATATAATAATAATATAATAATAATAATAATAATAATAATAATAATAATAAACACCTTCATGGCTCCTACACACCAGCCCCTAATTATTAAGCTATTACCTAATAATTACACACAATAGGAGTCATGAAATAATTAAACTAAACGGAATACATAGTCACATTACATTCTTCTTCTTCTTCCGTCTTCATGATCTTGTGAAAAGTCAGTCAGTAGGGCCAGAGGTTACCAGCACATAGCCCTGTGATCTGTTCACCACAGCCACTATTAATCAAGCGTCAAAAGTTAAGTCAGACGTCTAGTCAGTGGTCTAGGCCTCGTCATCTGCAACAGCCGCCCCACCTCCAGGATCGGCCTCCTGAAGCAGACATATCTTGGTTATAGGCCGGTTCAGGCAGCTACTCTTAGTCTTGATGCGCACCTGACGCACAAAGCCCCGTCGGTCCGGAAAGGTTTGTAGGACTCGTCCGACGACCCAGGAGTTCCGAGGTACTGTACTGTCCACTACAAGCACCAGATCTCCAGGAACAAGGTTTCGCTTCGCTCCTGACCACCTCTGCCGCTCCTGCAATTGAGGTAAGTACTCCTTAACCCATCTCTTCCAGAACAGGTCTAACATGTACTGGACCTGCTTCCACCGCCTGGGTGCGTACATGTCGGCTTCCTGGAAGACTCCTGGTGGCAAAGATGGTAATGCCTTCAAAAGCAGCAGGTGATTAGGTGTCAATGCTTCCAGGTCATGAGGATCCATGGAAGCTTTCGTTATCGGTCGGCCATTGATAATGGCTTCCACCTCACAGAGAACTGTGTGAAGTCCTTCTTCATCCAAATTTGATTGTGCAAGAGCCACATTCAACGGTCTCCTCTTCTGACAGAGAGATGAGAGCCAAGTTTTGACTCTCAAGATCCAGGCTACAGACTTTCTCAGACGGATCCAAGAGCTGAAGTGGTGGATCATGCAAGATACTGCATCAGCCTCCTCACTGACCTGTACAGCATTCACTGTGGTTTCCTTCTTGACCTCAGGGTCATCTGCTGTTAGTAAATGAATATCCTCAGGGTTGACAGGCCACTCATTCTCTGGTTGAAGGAGAAAAAGAAGCCCTGACACCCATGTTGCATCCTTGAGAAATGCATCACCTTTCACACCCCTGGAGGCAACATCGGCTGGATTACTTGCTGTTCCAACATACCTCCACTGAGAGGGTTGTGAAGCCTTGCGAATTTCTGTGACTCTTTGGCAACAAAGACTTTGAACCTGGAGGTCTCATTCCTGATGTATTTGAGCACCGAAGTGCTGTCGGTCCAAAACACAGAGTCTTGAAGTTGCATGTGCAGCTCTTTCCTCCACAAGATGTCAATGCGACTGGCCATGGTGGCAGCGATGAGCTCCATTCGGGGATGGTAGCAGGTTTCAATGGTGCCACCCTTGCCTTTCCCATGACAAAAGAACTGTGCACCTGTGATTGTGCATTTCGTGACAGCAGGTACGTTACTGCTCCATAGCCATCCTCGCTTGCATCACAGAAATGATGTAATTGTGCTGTAGTCACAACCCACCTTTGGCACAGATTGCGATGAGCTCATGATAGAGATACAGCTCTTTCCTCCGAAGCCACGGATACTAGGCAGTCATCCACGTAAAAGCTATGTAGGACTTTATCCATTGCTTCCTCGCTGAATTGCTCTTTGTTGTCCTCTGCGCATTTCCTGAGGGCAAAATTGGCACAACTGGGAGAGGACGTTGCCCCAAAGAGATGCACCAGCATCCTGAAGTCCACATGATCTTGACTTAAGTCTCCAGCAGGCCACCAGAGGAACCTCAAGAAGTCAGCATCCTCAGGTGGTACCCTGACCTGGTGAAACATCGCCTCCACGTCCGCCATGATGACGACTGGTTCCTTCCTGAATCTGCTCATCACTCCAATCAGTGAACTTGTGAGGTCTGGGCCCTGTAAGAGTTGAGCATTAAGTGATGTTCCTTGGAAACTTGCTCCACAGTCAAAAACAACCCTGATCTTCTTCTTCGTAGGATGGTAAACACCTTGATGCGGGATGTACCAAACCTTGCCATCACTAATGCCCAAATCCTCTTCAGGCACCCTTTCTGCATAGCCTTTGACAACCAGATCTTCCATGAAGGCCTTATAGTCAGCATGAAATGAGGAATCCTTCTGAAGCCTCTTCTTCAGATGTAAGGCACGCTGCTCAATGATCTTCCTATTATTTGGCATACTAACGTCCTTATTCCTCAATGGCAGGTTGATCTGATAATGATCATTGACCTGTTTTGCTGAACTTGTAACCAGTTCCATGAACTTTTGTTCCTCTCTTGACATGGCAGGCTGTTCCTCCACGCTGCATTCAGGGAAGTCTTCCGTCTTCATCTAGAGGCCCATTCACTGTCCAGCCCAGTATTGTTCTGATTGCATAGGGTCCATCTCCTACACTGCGAATCACTTGCAAGGGTTCCAAGGCTTTGGAGACATTTGTCCCAATCAACAGCTCAATCCCTGCATCAATCTCAGGCAAGTGAACATGTTTCAAATAAGGCCATTTCTGAATATCACTCTGTTTTGGAATGTTCCTCTTGTGAACAGGCATGTGTGTTTGTGTGTAAGCCTTGGGCAGCTCACAGAAATTCTCCCCAGTCAAACCGGCCACTTCCAGTCCTGGAACTACGTGGCTGCTCACCACTTTCTCTTGGCCCATCGTCCGTGAGGGAGAATATGGACCTTCTTTCCTGGAACATTAAGTTTTTCCCTTAGTGCCTCTGTACAGAACACGGCCGTACTTCCTGGGTCCAAGAAAGCATAGGTGGTGACAATCTTATTGCCCTTCTTGGACTTAACTTGCACTGGAACTATTGGAAGTTTGCAGTCGTGATCACCAGCCCCTGTAAGCCCACTTGACATCAGGGCACTGTCGACAGACACCTCTGATTTCCTCTCAGCTTGGTCTGGATCCTTATCCTTTTCCTTTTGTGGAATGTGAACAGTTGGATGTTTGAGACCACATTTTGCACAGGAAATCCGTTTTCTGCAAACTTTGCTCATGTGTCCAATACACAAACAGCCAAAACAGACACCCTTCTCTCTTAAGAAGCCCATCTTCTCTTTGTGTGCCTTCTTCCCCAACTGTGGACACAAATCCAAAGCATGTCCTTCTCCACAGATGCATGTTCTCCTCGCAAACTCCACACGCTCCTTTCCTCTAGTTCCAGGCTGAGTCTTGTGTATCACAGGAGCTACAGTGGTAGCAAAGCTGGTTCCCTTAATTCCAGAACGAGTTTGTAGATTTGGCTTGTTCACTCCTCTATTAGTCGTCAGTGATGGAGTGTCCTGTATGTTTCCAAACACTGGGTCAGTTAGAACCCGCACTTGTTTCTCTATGAAAGTTGTGAGGTCAATGAATGTAGCTCGCTGGCTGCGCCTATCCTGTAGTTCACATGCTGCAGAACGCCACTTGTCTCGAAATTTGTAGGGCAACTTTTTTATGATGGTTAGCATGTTAGCAGGTATGTCCAGTTCATGCATATATTGCACCTCTTCCATAACGTTACAGCAACCTCTGAGAAAAAGGCTATAATCACGAAGAGCTTTTGCATCTTCATTCTTGATCGGCGGCCATGAAAGAGCTTTTTCCATGTATGCGTATGAAATCCTCTGCTCATTTCCAAACTGTTCTTTTAACAACACTTTTGCTTTAGCATATCCTTTCAGGATCCATATGCTGGCAACTTCTGATCAATTCTTTGGGGTGACCCCTTGTGTGCTGTTCCAAGAAATACAGTCTTTCACTGTGATTTGCAGGGTTCCTCTCCACACCGTTCTCAAAAGGCCTTCACAAACGCATGATATTTTAACGGATCACCGTCAAGACTGCCATCTCCCTCTTAGGCAAAGATGAAAGGCACTGCTGCTGCACCAACAGTAATGTTATTTCATTTTGTTTGCACATAATGCCAAACACATTGCTTTGATCTTCATTTGGACCAATGTTTAAGGCATTTCCATCTTGCATTTGTATCCCTTCTAGAGTACTGTGATTCACTGCATAAAGATTGGGTTCATGTAAATGAATTAACTGAGATGGATTTCTCTCCTTAGGTCTTGTTCCTGTATCCAGGTAAGCATGGTTGATTTCATGTTGTGACCTTTGTGGTACAAATTACTTTGCTTTAGCATTGAGGATCAGTTTTTGTCCTTTTGCCAGATAGGAGTTCATTCCATCAGAGCGCTTCGATACAGAGGTTCGCTCACTCAAGATGCTCCGAGACTTGAGCACATCCAGTTTTGCCATGTTTGCTGCAATTTCCTCATCCAACTTAAATTGTTCTTTCCTTTTACGCAGCCGTTCCTCCTCCTCTTCCAGTTCATGTTTATCTTTTAATAATTTTTGTCTTGTCCTTAAAGCTGCCAAGTCAGCCTCTGCTTTGAGACGTACAGAAGAAATACTGGAAGCAACAGACTCTCTTCCTGTGGCAGAGTTTTGTGATTTGGACACCCTGCTGCCCACATTTGACACACAGTCATTTGGTTTTACATTGTCTTGCAGCTCATCTGTATCAATGACTAAGGCAGTCTGTTGCTGAGTTTCATCAGGTGTTGGAGGCAACTCCTGTTCATTCATTTCACCAGAATCAGTTTGATCATGTAACTCAAGCAATTCATCCGACTCAATCAACTACTGCTCAACACGCCTTTGAAATGTGTTGCTATAGGTCATGATGTTAGAAAACCATTCATTATGGGTCTTCTGTTGCTCTTCAGGGAGTAAAGGAATCAGCAGGTCATGTGACTTGGTGGCATTTCCACACTCAGTAGCGGCTCCTGGGTTGACAAATAGGTGGGGCAGAGTCTGTTGATCAAGTTTAGAAAAAAAAATTGGCATTGTTCCAGGTCACCGGCGACTGGACGCACAAGGGCGGTCCACGGAGATTTTGTTCATTTTTACGACTCTTTCTTTCTATGGCTAGGCTATGAGCGAAATCTGGGGAATGGAATTCCATAGGCCTAATGTTACCACTTGCGGTCAAAATACCGTTTTGTTCATGCATTATTAACCTATGTTAGCTTACTTAATGTTATTTTATTCATAAGTGAAGTTTAAAATGTTGATATTCCAGACAAATAAAAGCTACAATGTAGGTACCAGTAATCAGCTCATTAGCTCAGATCAGTGGAGAACTACTTTGGGGGAAAAACTCAAGAGGGAAACAAATAACCGAGAATTCGTTGCGAAATCAAAATTCCACTAGAGCTCCAAGTGTAGGCTTCACGCCGCCTTAATTACACCACTCAGCTCTCATAGTCAAGTTTAAGTTGTTTATGGTCATGTAGGCCTAGCCTACTCATAAAAGAAATTATAAGGAACGAAATTATTGTGTTCAACAGCCAGCTCAACTTTAAAGAGTAAATTAAAAGTAGGCTATTCATTAAAAAGGTAAATATTCTGTGTGTATGAATGAGTACTTGCGTGTCCACCGTGGTTTGTATAGAAATTAATATTAAGTGACATACTGCATTAAAAGGGCAGTTTTTCAAGAGCTCCTTGGGGAATGATTTGGAAAATTTGAGGAAGCTTGAACCATCAAATAGGATGGCGGCAGACAAATGGCCAGTGAATGAAAATCTGTAGGTGGCGGTAACTATTGTCACACACTTATAGGCAATTTGCGCAAAGTTACAAGCGGTCCTGCGCTTATCCTGGACACCGGTATGTTTTGCACAAAGGCAAGGGACATCACGTAGGCCTATCGTTCTCATGTTGGCCACAAACTTGTCTGTAACCTTGTGTGCCTCCACTGCATCGTTTGCTCTTTTCTGCAGCTGTGCATAGAGCACATCTACACGGGGCATCTTAGAACAGGTGTAAGGAATAAAAACTCGGGATCTTAGAGCATTCGAGAAAACCCTTTAGCCTCTCTAACTGAGATTGTATTAAAATCTCCAGATGTTTCAATTATTTCGAAACACTCCAAAATAAGCTTTTAAATCTTTTCGGAGATCTTGTGAAAAAAGCGGAGAAACTATAAAAATCCGAGAAGAAGACACGCACTGAGGATGCTGCTGACGCAGCCTTTTCCATCACCAGGTTCAATTGATGTGCATAGCAATAGGCTACACGTCTTGCACTTTCTTACGCACTCCACCAGATGCTCCTCTCATGACACTAGCCCCATCAAATGTCTGTGCAATCAGCCTTAATTTATCTGTGTCACTCTCAGGTGAACAAACTTCATTACTCCATTTTTAGCACTTACACTGTAGACCTCATCGAGTTGTGCTGCAATATTAGCTTTCCCCAGAATGGCTAATTTGCACAACTCAGATGCTAGCCTCATGTTTTTTGCCTTCTCTGAAAATTTTTTCATGTCACACACACCTACACTAGCCTACTCCAAACATCCCCTTGTCCCCCAGAAGATCGGAAAAGCAGGCATGGAAAACAGAACATTTTATTGCGTTCAGGACAACCAGAGCTTCTTATTAGACATATGGCCTACCACGAACGTGAAAATGTCCGATTAAATGACCGATTCTTGTCCTTTGTTTGTTGGTATACGATGTTAATGTCGGGCTGATCAGGTCCTAGGTCTTTGATAGCTAAGTTAACTACAAACTCAAGTCTTTCGAATAAGTTCTTTAAGAGAAACTCCACACTATTGCACACATGCTGTTCACTCGCCATTTTTCAACTGTCTGCCTGACCTCACAAACTTCGTGCGGACTAATACAGTAGGCATAGGCTACTACCTACAGTAGGCAGTAAGTTCTGACGTCGTATAGGGTGGGCAGTGGCATGATCTACCGACCTTCTACTAACCGCGCTCTAGCTGCAGTTCCATTATCGGTCGACAGATTTACATAGACAAACAGCAGGCGCTGTTCAATTTCTTCAGGGCAGTCCTACCAGAAATGAAATGTAACGTTACAGTAGGCCTACAACAACTACGGATATGATCAACGAGATCTTTGCGATCTTTCTTTGCAAATCATACAAAAATGTAACATGATTGAGTACTTTGCCACTGATTTTTGCCACACAATAATAAACAAACATTTTATTTAAAAATAATAATATTTTGTGGATCTACTTTTCTAGTGGATGAATCTTTAGTAGGGCTCTGCCCCTCCTGCCCAAGTGAACGAGCCGCGTCTGTCCACACTGATCAATTAAACTCTCCAGAAGAGATTGTAGGCCTATTTGTGAAACATTTTCCTTATTTTTCATTAATGTTTTCATTTGTTGTATGAATCCTTTAACTTTATCTACACTCTTTCTCCTTTAATTTTGAAGCGTTTCGATTTTGTTTGCCAAAGCCTTTGCTGTTGGCTTAGATTGCCTTTTTTCACTCTCCATTTCAGAACTTGAAACACCCTTTTGACTCATTTTCTTTTTTTTCAGTTACTTCTCAATACATGTGCATCCACTTCAACATTCAAACATGTACAAAACACGTCATGCACAGTAGCAGAGCAGCGGCTATTTCAAAGAGACAAAGCGGAGATTCAATGTAGCATAGAGGTAGGCTACAGTGCATCCAAACACTTTCACAGATCCAGAAACGTCACGCACATTAGCAGAGCAGCGGCAATTTCAAAGAGACAAAGCGGAGATTCATCATCTGACAGTACGGGGATATACAGCACCGAATCCACACAATCAATGCCAGCGATCGGTATGACCAACTTAAACGGTGTTCAATCCAATAATGTCCCCAATGGACAAACAACAGCATATGCGTGCCGCATTCCCTCCAATGTATACAGCTTAATGCGCATAAACACCAGCAAGCCTTACCTGGCTTTTGAGTGTCTTCCGAGGCTGTGGCCTAATGATCGAAAGTCAGTGCAATCTTCCGTCCTTTACCTCCGATGGTCCTTTCTCCCATTTGATCCTTGAAACGTCCGCAATTGCTTTCCTAATGCCGTCTGTTATTGACAAAAATGTAGCGACTTGTATCCAAAGCAAAGCAGTCGCTGAGAGGCTAAGGTATGGGTGTAGTTGATTGGCTAAACAGAGTTCAACAGCGGAGCAGCGTTAACAGCGGTCAACAAGAAATACCGCCTCCCCGTCACTCATCCTCTCTCTAGTTAGGCTACTTCCGCCCGTGCCTGTGCACTTGCCATTAAATTAATTAAATGTTACCGCCCCCAATTACGGTGATATGCAAATTAAACAAAAACTAACGAAATATAATAACCCAAGTAACCCAAATATAAACCATTAAACTATATTACTTAACATTACATAATAATCAGATTGTATATAATAATAATAATAATAATAATAAACACCTTCATGGCTCCTACATGTACCTTTAATGTCTATAAACTTAACGACTCTGACCATCCATTTCTGATCGCCAGAATAGGGCCCATAGTGTCAACATTAACCCAAGTCAAGTCAAGTCGGCTTTTATTGTCAATTTCTTTACATGCACTGGTCATACAAATAATTGAAATTTCGTTTCTTACTTTCCCATGCAGACATAGACATGCTTTAAATACAGACATAGACATACTATAGACATAGCCATAGACAATAAACATTAAATTAAAGTGCAAGACTGAAATATAGAACATTATGTATCAAAATAGAAATATAGGACATATATATAAAAAAATAGAGGTAGTTGTGTTGTATATTTATATAGTCTTAACAGTTACATGAAGTTTAAACTTGTGCTTGTGTGACCCGGTATATTTACATTGATATGCAGTATGCAGTAATTTCAAGTATATCAGGCTTGATGTGAAGCAGCAACACGTTAGGCGCGCCAGTCACAGTGCAGTTCCACAGGCGGTGTTGGGGGTTAGGGTAGACAGGATCCTAGTTTCCTAGGTTCCTGGCTGGCTGGTGGGTGGGGGCTGTCAGTGATGGGAGAGTGGGTAGAGTGTTCAGCATCCTGATTGCTTGGTGGATGAAGCTACTTGCCAGTCTGGTGGTGCGGGAGGCGGAGGCTCCTGTACCGCTTTCCAGAGGGCAGGAGGCTGAACAGTTCGTGTGCAGGGTGGGTTGTATCCTTGACAATCATTAGTGCTTTGCAGGTGAGGCGGGTGGTGTAAATGTCCTGCAGGGAGGGGAGTGGTGCTCCAATGATCCTCTTAGCTGTGTTAACAGTGCTGGAGGGTCTTCCTGTTCTGATCTGTGCAGCTTCCAGCCCCACACTGTGATGCTGCTGGAGGCGATGCTCTCGATGGTCCCTCTGTAGAATGTAGTCATGACAGGAGGCGTGGCACTTGCCTTCTTCAATTCCATTTAAAAAGTAGAGGCTGCTGGGCTTTCTTAGCCAGTGATGCTGTGTTGGTGGTCCAGGAGAGGTCGCCGCTGATGTGCACCCCCAGAAATGTTGTGCTGCTCACTCTCTCCACAGCATCTCCGTCGATGGACAGTGGTGGCAGTTGTTTGTGGCCTCTCTGAAAGTTGACAACAATCTCCTTGGTCTTGCTGACATTTAGCAGGAGGTTGTTGTCTTTGCACCATTTAGCCAGCAGGTCTACTTCTTCTCTGTAGTGAGCCTCATCAGCCCTTAGTGATGAGGCCCACCAGTGTTGTGTAGATCCATAAACTTCACCAGATGGTTGGAGCTGTGAGTGGTTGTACAGTCATGTGTTAGCAGTGTGAAGAGCAGGGGGCTGAGCACACACCCTTGAGGGGCCCCCGTGCTCAGGGTCAGAGTGCTTGAGGTGTTGTCCCCGACACGCATTACTGCTTGTGGTCTCTGCAACAGGAAGTCCAGCAGCCAGTTGCAGAGGGAGGTACTGAATCCTAGCTTGTCCAGTTTGCTGATGAGTTGTTGTGGTATTATGGTATTGAATGCTGAACTGAAGTCTATGAACAGCATTCTCACATATGAGTCTTTATTGTCTAAGTGGGTGAGGGCTGGATGGAGGGCAGAGCAGATTGCATCCTCCGTGGATCGTTTGGCTCGGTATGCAAACTGGAAGGGGTCCAGGGTGGGGGGTAGGGTGGCTTTGATGTGTGACATGACTAGCCGTTCGAAGCACTTCATGATTATGGGTGTGAGTGCTACAGGACGGTAGTCATTGAAGCATGATGGTGATGATTTCTTTGGCACGGGTATGATGGTGGCAGTTTTGAAAAGTGATGGGATGACTGCTTGCTCCAGAGAGGTGTTGAAAATGTCTGTAAAAACATCCTTCAGCTCTTCTGGATGTGATGGATTGATTGATATATAAACCTATGTGCTATGAAACACTTAGGGCCCTAAGTGGCCCACTGTACACCTGGCGCAAAGAGTGACGCAAGGCTTGTTCTTATCTTACACCCAATTCAGTTATGATGAGTTTTTCCAATCCACTATAATTAAACAATGCACCCAGGGGTGTGTCAAAAATTGAAACAGGTGTAGTCTGGCGCATCCAAAAATCCCTATCTTACACATTACGCCACTGACCAAGAAAAACCTGATCTAAAGTGAAAGGCGCTTATATTTTTTCAACCACACCAAAACTGCATTCGGTGTCCCCCGGGTACCAAGCGCTTATTTTCCATATACATATAGTGGGGCTACATGCCCACCAAGTTTCATGAGCCCCAGTGTTTTGGTGTACCGTGAATCGTTGACCAAGAAAAATCAGACAAAAAAAAATAAAAAATTGACAACTTGTATATGACCGCAATTGTATTGTCATGTTTTTACGCATCTATTTGAAAGCTAAGTGCAGTGCCGTGGTGACATGGTGATTTATATCCAGTAAATGAACTTTAAACAAAGTGATATCAGTATGTTATTACATACCAGTAATTGGCTGCAGTTATTAGATTTTCAAAGTTTTTTTTACCCAGCGAATAACGGATTAACCAGCCAATAATTACAGTATAGGCAAGTTATTACATTATTTGCTTTATTATATTAAAATGATTATGTTAGTGGCTGTTATTACATTATTAGCTGCTACAGTGTGATATACAAAACTAAACACAATAATGACAAAGGTCTTCTAGAGATGTGGAAAAGACCATTTTATTCTCTTTTTTTTTTCAACTTGAAACTTTTTTAAAGAACCTCCTAGTATTTTATACAGAGAATATGTACACATAGAAGGGTTTGATGGAGTCCAGACATGCAATCAATCCGTTTCATAAAAAAACAGTTATATACACAACACATTTGAATGCACTCAGCCATATAGTGTAGGCAAACGGCATCTCTTCCAAATATAAAACAAAATGGAATAAATATATTTACAGGAAAAAAAAAAACTCTAGTGAAAGGGAATACATGACTGAGGTGGCAGGTCTGATCACTTTCCTTTGTGAAGAGAAGTCTCACTCACCTGTTGGTTCTGGTAGCGACTGATCTGGCTCCAGGCATGCAGAACAGTGCCAGCACCAGAGACCAGATCTGCTCTAGAACTACTTCACAGTGGGCCTGAGCAGACGGGAAACATTTTTAAAGTCTTTCCAGTGTCAGTGAAGGCAGCTTGACAGTGCAAAAAAAAAGGCTAAGACTAAGAAATCATGTACAGTGTGTGGGAGTAAATGAAATGGCCACGGTTGTCCAGAGGAATGAGCGAAGGCAGTGGATGGAACACACTACTTGTGGTTGTTCTCACAAGAACATTATGGCACACTGGAAAAGACGCCTGTGGTGGTTATGACAACAGCTGTCATGGAGAACCTAGAGGTAATGCATATGAAGAACACAAACTGGACACACACCTGCACATACACTCTCTCTCTCTCTCTCTCTCTCTCTCTCTCACACACACACACACACATACAGTACACACACCTACACACAGAGGGCTACAGCTGTTCTAGACAGTCTCATGTTATACTAGTTCTGGAGCTTTTTTCCAGATGCAAAAATGTCATTGATTGGGCTATTTTTGTAATAAAAATTATTTTTATCTACCCATCTCATACTGTAGATGTCCAATACCATGTGCACAGCACTGGAGAAACAAAATACTGTACTAGTGTTAAATTAAGTAAAATATGAGACATCAAAAGGAATGTGTTGATTTAGCACTGACTCCTTTTTCTCTCGCTGATTCATATCCTGCTGAATGACCAAGAATAACTAAACCTTGAGGTCAGGACATGGTCAAAACCACTGAGCTATATGACCCGCTTAGAAAGAAATTACATCTGAAGGCTAAGTAGACTCATACATGCACATAGCACATACACACACTCTTTCTCTCTCTCTCAGGTCTATGTCTGAAGACTGGGTGGCCCATGCAACAAAGCAGGCCACCAAGCGCGCAAGCAAACCGACACAGCTCAAAGGCAGGGGAAATCTGAAAAATAATGCACCCTGGGAGGGCTTTCAGGAATACTGTAACCAGGATTCGTGTTCCACTTGTACTTGTAACTTTCAAACTGACAAGGATAAAGCTAAAAAGACCATAAGAGTGGAGGTTCATCAAAAATACAAAAACAACTTCAAAGAAACAAAGCAAACAAAACCACATCAACTGCAGTAAAGAATAACAACCAGTAAAATAAAACATTTGATGTACATAATTCCGCACACATAATTTCGTATCCTGGGAGAAAAAAAGATCCTTAAGCGTTTTGGCGGTCCACACATTTTGGTGGTGTTTGCTTGAGTGCTGCCCAAGGCACCTGGGCTTGCAGTCATGTACAGTAGATACATACTGTACAAAACCACTGACATATATAAAAAAAACTGATCCCAATCAAACCTTTTGGAAATTATCCAAAAGGTAAATATGACAAGAGACACATTGCTTGGAGCACACCACACTATTCCCTGTGCACAATGTGCTGTTTCTTATGCCGAAGCACACAACCAGCACATCAAGATGGAAAGGAAAAGGAAATAAAGCATGAACACCATAATCTCAGTATTGGTGTGTTCACACACTCACCGTCCTGTACACACTGCACCACTTGTTCAATCATGAGACAAAACCGTCTCACACTGGCAATCATTCCCAGTTATGCCCTCTGGTTCTTAAGGTGACAGCAATCTAAACACAGCCAATATCAACACAGCACGCCAGCATAATGTGACCCTTGTGCACCTCGTGTCTGTGTGAAGAGGGTGTTTATATGCATGTGAATTTATGTGTGTGTGTGTGCACTGCACAACATGGATGGACTATTTCACCGCCACTATAGATACAGTTGGCAGAAAGGTTACTGCCCCCACGTTGGGAGAAAACATGCTAACAGCACACAATTAGAGTCAATGGGCAAAATCGCTAGATAAATTGAACATTTTCCCCCACGGGGGGCGTTTCAGCTACGGTATCCATGGCAACTGGGGGCGGTAACATGGCAGTTGTAGGCCTGTTCTGATATGAGAAATATAAAATAGGAGACATGTTCCTGGCAAATAAAACACTTTAAAAACTAGGGATTAAAAATGTTGATTTAAAAAATGATTTTTGAGTGTCTGTATAACTATAGGTAGTATGCTTGCATGCAGTTCCCGTTGGGAGAACCTTTGACTGTACAGAATTGGTCTTTCAGGATTCAGACCAATCTTGCTTCAATTCCACATCTACCCAGCACTGTGCACGGCAAAGATCTTAGAGCATAGCGTTCTAAAATCTTTGTTTTGCACAGCAAAGATCTCTATTGTCACATAAGTATTCATCGGAAGACAGATTGCCATGGTGAAACTATTATGCTGTTGGGGACATGGTGACCCTTCTCTGTCCTATGCCATGTCTGTCATTATGTGTCTTTATGATGTTTATTTTGTTTGTTTCTCTGTTTTCTTGTCATCCTCTGAAATAAAAGCCTGAACTATTACAATCATGGCTACAAACACTCCCAAATCCCCCCATATGTTCACACTGTCTGTCTTTCTTACACAGTTACACACACACACACACACACACACACACACACACACACACACACACACATACACTCTCACCAACACACACTCCCACGTACAGTGGGTAGAGGCGAGAGACGTGCTTGGTGGAGTCCAGCTGACGTCATGCAGGAGGGTGCAGGCAGGCACTCGCTCCAAATTCAACCAGCTTTGGGAGGGCGAGGGACAGTTCGGATTGCAGAGGGGGCCTTTGCCTCAGTCCGAGGGGGCTGACCAGCCCACAGCGGAGGGCAGAGTAGATCACGGGTCTCTCCTCCAGAGGGACTCCTGGGGTGCGACCCGGCACTTGGCAGGCTAGCAGGAGGTGTGGTGAATGTAAGACGGTGGAGAGGTCACCGGTGGGTCACTGAGGTCTAGTGCAGATAGTCAGTGTGTCTACCAGTGGCGGCTGGGTGGATGGTTTCTGCAGACCTCTCACCCCTTGTTATCGTAGCGTGTGCTGTGTTAGCCACCTCAAATGGTGATGGAGTACAACAGAGTCTGGAGAGAAGCACACTGGTGGTGGTGGTGGTGGTGGTGGTGCTGTGTGTGTGTGTGTGTGTGTGGGTGAGGGGCTGGCACTGGGGGCTACATTGTAGACAGCTGGGGGGGCTTGGAGACTGGTAGCTCCAGTAGAGCCTGAATGGTCACTCCCACCTTCACCAGGCCTCTCTCCTCCAGGATGTGGTGAGGCAGACACAGCTTATCCTAAAGAAGGAAACACACCCATGGTTTTAGAAACTCTCTAATTAGTGTACTTCAGTTTCACCTCACTGTACATCTTGTATACGGCATTTTATACAACAATTGGGTTCTATGGAACTATTTATTTGTTTCTGATTGGCCAAGAGACGTTCCATGAGTTGGAATATCCCTGGACATTTTAACTCAGACTCAGCACAGCTAATAATAAATCACTCCGCGATACAATGCGAAGATTTGAGACCCAGCTCTCCACTATTTCAAGCAATGGGTTACTCCTTAGCAAACCATAACGAAACAGTGCTTCACCACATCTGTGGATTATGCCACACAGTCAACTCAATGTAAGTAAGATAAACGAGGATGCTAATTGTTCTCAGCATTGCCAGCATTGTGTATAATATGATTGTCACTTGGAGGAGACTTGTAGATAACAAACGTTAGCATAATTAGCTAACCGCTGCTAACGTGCTAGCATCGTCACGTCAGGCTGTGCACAGTAGTGTAATATTTATTCACTATACATTAATAAAGTTGAGTGGTTCTGCAATGTAGACTATGTTTCCGTTTTTTTGCAGTACCATGTCCCTTACATGACATGGCCCAGTGTCCTTGTAACATGCATGCAGCAAACCTAGATATGAATGTGATTTCAACATTTCTTTCAAGAAGACATGTAAACCACAAAGACCTGTAACGAGGGGTCTGGAATGTTGGTTACCTAGCAACCAAGACGCTGTCTATTGAAAAGGGAACTATTTTTTGATGCGTAAGAACGATGTTGAAATTAACATTTTTAAACAATAATGGGGTGTTTTCAGATTATTTAGTTTGTGGTAGAATTGTTGTATAAAAGCAATATAGCACTTGTGATCGTGGGATTGGTCATGGATATTCCCCGGCTGTTGTTGCCTGCCACTTTCGGCCTCTGGCCTCGTGGCTACGGCCGAACAACACCCGTGGGAATATCCATGACCAACCCCACTCTCACTCGTGCTATATTGCTTAAATATATCCTTAAAAAGGCATTGATGGTAAAAGATGAGATCATCAGCCAGTTTGCCAATTTTCAAGTGTTTTTTTTTTTTCAAAATGTGCAGCACTGGCGTCTAGGAACTGGAGCAATGCCCAAATTCAATCTGAGAGCACAACATGCTTGTATACGTTGAGAATGTAAGAAAATACAGTCTGGTTGAGGGGCAAGTGGATTGAGGCATACCTGTGGCACACCAAGTTTCTTGCAGGCATCCAGGAAGTTTTCCACATTCCGACGACATTTGGCCATGCTGAGTTTTGGCTGATGAAAGACAAAGGGATACGTCAAAAAAGATATGAATGTGTCTTAATTTTTCACAGTTCAATCTGTCAATAATGGTGCTCCACAAGTAGTCAGTTTCCTTGTGTAATTTCGTTCAATTTTTGGGGGCATTATAAAAACCAGGCACTTCTCGTTAACAGCCGTAGGCCTACTACTAACCACAGCCATCTAGACAGCACAATCTCAGTTGGTGGTGTGGTGTTGAGTGAAGGGTGGCCTGTAGGGGGTAATTAAAATGTGGATGTTGAAATGTGAAATGTGCCCCCCACACACACACAAACACGCACACACACTCATGAGAGAGCACACATGCACACAGAAGCAAAAACACACACACACACACACACACACACACACACTTACATGTACATGACTTGCAAGAGTAGGGGATGGAGTATGACATGAACACAAATTGGCAAACGTGACTTATTTTTGCTTAAGAATGTGCAGAACTGAGCAGCGGCCATATTTTGTACCAGTATGTGGTACATCTAGTTTATTCAAGAAACTTCATAATTCATATAGTGATGAAAAACTTAACTTAAAGTTAACTATTAGTAGTAGGCTATAAAAATGATCAAAGTTGTATTTAGCCTATTCACTGCAGTAGACCTGCATCACTGTATGAAACATTACAAAAACATGAAATGAAAACATGACATATTACATAGAACTGTAAATCATCTGACTATCTAATATTTACAGATATCTAGGCTATATATAACATTTATTTTATATTTGGCCTGTTATGAAATCATGTATTGAACAATTTAAGCACAGCTCAGCTTTAAGAAACTCAAATAGCCTAGATGCATGCTTAGCATTTTGTGATCATTAAGGCTACTTTTACAAACTCTTAGTCAGCTGTCCTCTGATTTATCAATATATAGGCGATATTTGTAACATTTATTTTGTATTTGACCCATTATGAAATCATGTGGAACAATTTAAACACATTGTAAAACTTAAAGCCCAAATTTGGAGACATCCATGTATGTCGAACTTTACTGCAAATTCAAAACTGGATTACTCTGGAGCGGCTAACTGTACAGGGGACTGCTTTACACCTTTGTGTTGGTAAGGTCTCCTGTTTATTCTGATATATGGGTTGTCATGTGTTAAAAGAAGGGTTAAGTAAAGTATTACACCGAGATGAATGGGTGTGGAGATCATGGGACATAAAACCTTCAGTAGAATGTATGATTAAATTGAATTATATTATTTACTTTTTCTCGCGAACCGTTCAACACAGCAATTATCGGCTAACATCGTTTAAAAGCTGAGAAAAGCTCTTTCATGTGATAATCGTGTGATGTCTGTGTGATGAATAGGCTACTTAGCGAAAGTAGTTCAACTGAGAATGGGTGAATTTGGGCACTTTCTTTCTTTAGCTGCCACTTTCTCCACTGCGTAAATGACTAAATTAATTTGCGCTGTGAATGCTAAGATTATTTTGACAGGCCACAGGCTAAAAAAAAAATCGCTATTAGTAGGACATAAAGCAGAATATTGAAAGAAGGGGGCACCAAGGCCACCGTGGCCTGTAAACCTCTGATTTTCAAAGGGGCCTCACGGCCAACGCAAGGGGCTACGACGGCCAAAAGGCCTTTTTATCTGGGCTTTTTGCTGTTGTTTTTTTTGTTCAGAATGCTCTTGTGTGTTTCATGGATATTTTGTTCACTGTAAGCAATACTGTAAAACTGTAAACAGTATTTCTACTGTACCTCCTGTAATAAACAGTTAGAGGAAAAAAAACTGATTTGCTTTTTACTGGAATACTTTTTAATGTGAACATTACATGTGGACATACAGTTCCCAACCAAGAAATGTAGTGTAGAAATGGTTGATTGCATGTTTTGCATGCAAATACCTGTAAAACTGAAACATAAAAGTCTATGCAGTTTTTGTAATGTCAACAATAGCCAGTATTTTTAAACCTTGTGTACTTTGATTGACTGCATGTACCTTGTGAAGTGAAAAGTTATTCTTTGACTGAATAATTTCATTTTGAGTCAGATTTCCAGTGTTTCGGTAAAGTTAGTGTGTGCAGAAAAAGATGTGTTAGTATGTGTTTAACAAAAAACGTTTTTGAGAAGAAAAATATCCATTTGGCCAATTGTGTTTTGTAGGTGTGAGTCTGTGTTTAGAAAAAGTATCTGAAGTATGGGTAAGCGCTTGTTAGCGATTGAAAAAAACTGTAAATCCAGACAATCCAACAATCCCTACTCGTGGCAGAACTGTAAATCTATCTCCCTCATGCAGTATGGGAAGGGTGACAAACTGTGCTCATGATTGTGGTTGGTAGACTACTGGTATGTGTGTTAGCACAGGGATGCGCGGGCTTACCACTGCAGGAGAGGGCACGTGGATACTGGCCACAGAGCGAGGCTTGATATGGTTTGCTAGATGGCATAGCACCACACCGTCCATCAACGCTGCCCCAACGTCATCTGGCAACAGGACCTTCAGCCTGGACTCCAGATTCTGAAGAGAGTAAGAGAGAGAGCCATGCTTGATGCACTGCTACTGTGAAACAGAAAGCCTTCACTTTGTAGGGGATTTTGAGTAGTTGCATGTTTATGGATACCACATACTGTACTAGCAGAGTAAGCAGCTGTTAACCCTTAAAACTCACATAATTTTTGCAGTGTTTTGCATTACTATGTTTTAAAAGAACACTATGCAAGATTTTCACCTTTATGAGGCCAATTGGATGGTAAACGAACTTGTAATAGGTGAATCATTCACCTAGCATAGCTATACAGCAAAGAAGTAGTGAGTCCCTACCGAGAAAACCAATCATGCAACTTCCAAGAGCGGTGGCCAGGTCTGGAATTCATTGGAGAACATGGTAACACTTTATTTTAATGTGTCGCTATTACAGTGTACCTACCTAATTAGGTGCAGTGGTACAACCTGTGTAACAACATGTACTATCAGGTACTATCATTGTACGTGCATTATGCATTTGTGGGTACCTACATATAGTTGTTACATTGTAATACTGAGTGCTTTTACAAAACTTTGTAAATTGTAGACCTTTTATTAGTATTAGTAGACCTGTTCCAAGACATCGAAGACACAACATACATGTCACATGTAAGTAATTAACTGGTACACTTAATAGGTTTATTCCACTGTATCAAAGAGTAACAAGGTTGTAGCAGCACAGCTGTTGTACACTGTTGTACATGTACACTGAAGACAATGAGGCCTTGACTGGAGCTAAGAATGGTTTGTATATCAAATCTATCATGGGCAGATTTACCCCATCCAGCAGGTCTCAGGTCAGCTCTTTGCCTCTGATGAAAATTTAGGCAAATTGGCAAAGTTTTGTAAAAGCACTCAGTATTACAATGTAACAACTATATGTAAGTACCCACAAATACATAATGCACGTACAATGATAGTACCTGATAGTACATGTTGTTACACAGGTTGTACCACTGTACCTAATTAGGTAGGTACACTGTAACAGCGGCACATTAAAATAAAGTGTTACCGTGTTCTCCAGTGTTACCGAGAACATTTATATTTGTGGTCATTCTTCGGTCGTCTGCCACCCAGATGTTTTTTGTTTTCTGCATTCACCATACCCTACATCTCCCTACACTTTATTACTATCAACACCAAATTCCCTCCAATTCAAGGTCCTGACACGGCATAGTTTGAGACCAAGGAGTCACACGTTAAGGCTTTACAGATGCTCACTGTCAGGTAGGGTTGCAAATTTACAGGAATTGTCTTAATCGACTTTCAGTAACGTTAATGAACAATAATCATTTATTCATTTAACCCGGACGTCACCCGGCCGCCCCCAAACCACACGCATTATGACAACACACACACAGCAGACCTAATAAATTCCTCAATGAAGTCATTTCAAGACATGTAGGCTACTTTGAAAAAATGGGCTGGACACACATACACACACACACACACAAAAAACGTGACCATTAAACAACTGCCTGAACCAGCGACTTCCTAAAGTTACAGGTTGGTTAGTCTATATGTTCTTATTCAGAAAAATGAACATAGCCCTGCCTAATATCTACATGTTCTGGGGTGAGGTTGCTACACTGTGGAGTGCGGTTTTGGAATTGCAGCATTCTACATGGTCTCTATACATTTTTACCTAGCCATAGAGTATCCTTTCTATTCCATTTTCTATTTATTTAGTTTAACTAATGGCAAAAAACATAGACTAATGAATTGCATCCACATTTCCTTATGCATTATACACAACTATTTTTCCAAACTCAAGCAAGCCTTCCTCAGAAATCAAATTACTCTCTTGCATCTTTAAAGGGGCGGGCACTCAATTAGACCACCACCAAAACAATGTAATGACATTAAATAATGTTATTAGTTTAGCTCACAGGGGGTATAGTGGCCTATGCCATGAAGGTTTAATTACTCCTCTCTCTCACTTCCCTACCTCTCGCACACTATTTTCAGCATTTTTGTTCTCAGAGGATCAAACTGTTTCAGTACTAATCGGGGGCAGAAGGGAATTGTATCAATGTAGGTCTTGTTGCCAAGCTATGCATCCCCTCAATGCGGTTACTAACACCCCTGGAAGCCAATGCCCTAATTTGAGTCAGGCTTGCCCAGATAACCCACACTATAGCTCTGGTGCGTCTTCTCATCTCTGGTAATCAGCGGGAGAATATTGTGTTCCATCTGATTGACTCACCTCAGGCATCTGTCATTCCAGGACACCCTCCCCAGCTGGCACAACACAATCCACAATCTAGAGCTCAGTCTGCACCAGACTCTGTTCTGTCACCCCCAGATGATTTCCCTGACTTGTCTGCTGTTCCTCCGAAATATCTGGATTCTTAAGATCTTAAGACCGTATTTAGCAAGACAAGGGCCACCTCCCTCATCCTGATATTGTCTACATCTCTCTCGGAACACATCCATCATGTATGACGAGTGCTTCAGCGCCTCTTGGAGAACCAGATTTTTGGATGTTTCACATTATTCTTGGGATATGTCATCACAGCAGGAGGAATTCAGATAGATTACCAGAAGGTCAAGGCGGTAGAGGATTGGTCCCAACCCACATCACGTTTTGTGGGGTTTGCCAATTTCTATCGCCGTTTCGTGCGTAACTTCTGTACCCTGGCTGCACCCCTCACTGCCCTGATTTCCTCCAAGCTGAGGTTCTCTTGGAGTCCAGCTGCTGAGAAGGCATTCTTAGAGCTTAAGAGGCGGTTCACTACTGCTCCCATCCTTACTCAGCCTGATCCAGTCACCTCCATTCTGGTATGGACAGATCACAAGAACCTTGAGTATATCAGGTCTGCAAGACGCCTCCATCCCGCCAGGCCCGCTAGGCACTCTTCTTGGCCCGATAATTTTATTCTGTCCTATCGCCCCGGCTCTAGGAACGGCAAACCAGATGCCCTTTCCCAGCAGTTCCTGGCATCTGAGGAGTCTACAGAAGTCACCACTATAGCAGTGGCAATTGCTGCTCTTTGGAACAGGGGAAGCTCTGACAAAAATGGTCAATTATTAAATTAATATTATTAAGGTGCTATATTGTTCTTTGAGGGCAAAAATTATCCGAAAACCCAGAATAGGCCAAACAGTAGCCTACACCGTTATATAGCGTGCTACCTAACTTAGCCTAAATACACAACTGAAACAAAAGTCACAAACTCTGTAACTCCACATTACGGTTTCATTTACAGTATGCTATTTACAAAGACAAATAGAAACCGACTGTATTGCTCCCAAATGAGAATTTGAGTTGCAACTTGCCTTGCCTCTCGACTTCACCTGCCAACCACCATGCCAACACTAACGTTAACGCATCCCTTGAACCTGTCCGATCGCTTGTCCAATAAACGAGTAGCTTTTCTGCACTGAGATAAGCCCACTCTGTAGTGCCATTGAAAGTCCAGTGAAGCCGATGGGTTTTTTGCATGTTTTTTTGATGGATCGTGTCGTCACAGCATGTATTACGGGTGCGAAATCACGATAAATGACCGGCAAAACCTTATTGCTGAACAAACTAGCCATGAAGATGAACATGTTTTCAGCATGTTCTAGTTGGAATAGTAGGCTAGAAGCTAATGTAATAGTGTTATTTTATGCAATTTTCCGTGATATTTTAGAGGAGGCTGAGCTTCCCCTGTAGTCGTAGAGCAATCTCCTCTGCACTATAGACCCTAAGAGGTGTTTGGTTGCAGCAGCCCAGTGGGATATCGATGTATTTTCCTAGCAGACCAGCAGGTCTTTCCGCAACCAGGTTCTCCTATAGGGACACTCTCAAGACTCTCTTGTCTTGACTCTCAAGACTCTCTCACCCTGGCGACAGATGTATGGCAGCCTTCATCAGTCAGAGGTTCTGGTGGCCCGCCATGAGGGAGGATGTCCACAGCTTTGTCTCGGCCTGCCCTGTCTGCACCCGGAATAAGACATCCAACAGTCCATTTGGCCTTCTACAACCCTTGCCAATACCTAAGAGACCCTGGGATATATTGAACCCATTGTCTGCTGATGCTACAGGTGGTAAAGGCTTGCTTTTATGCCTTTACCACCTGTAGCATCAGCAGACAATGGTTTTACACGACCAAAGGTTGGTTTGAAACTCTATTTCATTTGATGCCATCATTTCACACACCTTCTCCTTCTACTATTGGCTGATATGGCTAATGCAGACATTTGGGTTCAGGACCATGGTTTGGGCAACTACCACCCTAGGCTTAAGTTGTGAGCGTCACTACGAGTTAGAGTTTGTAACAATACCATATCTTAATCAATCTACATGACACAGAGTGTAAAGTATTTTTGTACTGTCTGACCTGTCGAAGGAGGCGTATCTGTTCCATCTCTTCTCTCAGGTGCTCCATCTTCCTCCGCATTGTGAAGCTGGGGTCGATGGTGTTGTACTCCTGCCGGCTTCCTCGGGAGAAAGCTGCAAATGGACAGAAATCAAGGTTATGGATGTAAGAAATTGAGGTAAGGATGAAATTAAGGTAAGGATGCAGGCCCACATACACTTTATAACATGACAAAAACACACATAATTTAGTGTTTCCCACAGAATTAGATTCAATTTGTGGTGGTAGCTCACTTGGGCAATGTGTGTGTGTGTGTGTGTGTGTGTGTGGGGGGTTCTGAGTGCCTGTCACTTTAAGACATTTGTGAGGGAGGAACCCTCACAGTTTTGGGACAAGCACTTCTGAGTCTTGGAAAACACTTTTCCATTTACAACGGGATTTTGCAAACATTCGGTGTCAGAGTCAATAAAATGAATAAATCCCTGCATGAGTAACCTAGTCGAAATTGACAAGCTGTAACTAAGCATGCTAAGCTCGACATCCAAACAGTATTCTAACGTTAGCTTACAGATACAGCTTGATTACATAATGAATGCAGCAGTTTTTAACACATTTACGCAGCATGGTCACGATGCTAAGCGGATTTAATAGCAATTCAGCCTGTTGTCTTCTATACAATGCTTCTAGTATAAGTATAAGTATATATACTTTTTTGATCCTGTGAGGGAAATTTGGTCTCTGCATTTAACCCAATCGGTGAATTAGTGAAACACAAACAGCACACAGTGAACACACAGTTAGGTGAAGCACACACTAATCCCGGCGCAGTGAGCTGCCTGCTACAACGGCGGAGCTCGGGGAGCAGTGAGGGGTTAGGTGCCTTGCTCAAGGGCACTTCAGCCGCGGCCCACTGGTCGGGGCTCGAACCGGCAATCCTCCGGTTACAAGTCCAGAGTGCTAACCAGTGGGCCACGGCTGCCCCGTAATTCTATGTGCCAACAACAATCCTTCAACAAACTGTTAATGTTTTGTTAAATGCACTATTGTGTGGCTGCCAGTGTTGATCTTGTGGCACCCCGCCACAGATTAGTCAACGTATAGGAAACACTGTAATTATAATTATATGTACTTGCTTAGAGGATTTGCTTTCAAGACCATTGTAAAACACTCTCCAGTCATACAGCTGTTATCATATTATATGCAGTAATCAAAAACAGTGTTGCTGCTTCCTGCTGCTTCCTGAGCCAGAAGTACCATCCAATTTACGGGCATTACAGTCATCGCTTCTTTCTCTGTCCTTATCCTCTGACGTAATACTGTTGACATGCACAGTAAAAGATAATTATTATGGGCCATAAAGGTTTACCCATTTTTTTCCTTTGATTCCCTGATATTTTAGGGGACACTGATGGACCTGTACACACGAAACATGGGGTAATAGCACCACTACGCTGACAAGGCCAATAAGAGTTTCAGTCCCAGGGAAAGCCAATGAGCAATAAACCAGCTGCAATATGATTTAATACACTCCTAGAAAAACATCTTGATACCATTTTCATCATTTCAGCAACTTGGTTTCAGAGAAGTTCATATCAGTGGTTTCGGCCTAAGCCGGATGGCTGTGCCATACTTCCACAACACTCAACACTTGGTTGCCAGGTAACCAAAATTCCAGATCCCTCGTTACGGGTCTTTGTGGTTTACGTGTCTTCTTGAAAGAAATGTTGAAAGTCGGGCTGAAATCACATTCATATCTAGGTTTGCTGCATGCATGTTACAAGGACACTGGGCCATGTCATGTAAGGGACATGGTACTGCAAAAAAACGGAAACATAGCCTACATTGCAGAACCACTCAACTTTATTAATTTATGGTGAATAAATGTTACACTACTGTGCACAGCCTGACGTGACGATGCTAGCACGTTAGCAGCGATTAGCTAACTATGCTAACGTTAGTTATCTACAAGTCTCCTCCAAGTGACAATCATATTATACACAATGCTGGCAATGCTGAGAACAATTAGCATCCTCGTTTATCTTACTTACATTGAGTTGACTGTGTGGCTTAATCCACAGATGTGGTGAAGCACGTTTCGTTATGGTTTGCTAAGGAGTTACCCATTGCTTAAAATAGTGGAGAGCTGGGATGAGAACATTGTGTCAAATCTTCCCATTGTATCGCGGAGTGATTTATTATTAGCTGTGCAAAGTCTGAGTTGAAATGTCCAGGGATATTCCAACTCATGGAATGTCTCTCGGCCAATCAGAAACAAATACATAGTTCCATAGAACCCAATTGTTGTATAATATGAAGTAACAGTTCACGGGAACCAGCGAGCCCTCTTTTCCATGGAACTGCGTATCTTGGCCCACTGCCATTGCCTCCAGGTCAGATTCCAGAGAAGTGCTTATGTGGGAAAGATTAGGGACTGCCTAGAGCTGCACCACAGGTGCAGGAGAGGGACAAAGACTTCATTAATTCGCACACACACACAAAGACACACAGTCACCCACCACATCTCTCCCTTCTTATAAAACATTTTGTGTCGACTCCTTTTTTGTGGCTTTACGACATTGAAAAACAAAAAACAATTCTGGCTGTCTCGTTCACTCACAGCTCAGCTCATCAATATGCAGGCCACCACTGAGCTGTATGGGGACACTTACCATCTGAACACAGATGAGGACACAGACCATTGTGATTAGAACGGAAAAAGACTAATGAAACCGAGGTGTGAGATCACCAAGTCATCAAAAAGTCAGCTCATGGCTCAACTTCTGCAAAACAAACTTTAGCTTTCCAGCATTTATGTAATTCTTTATCATTCATTTCAGTTTTTGTATACCTTAAACGGTATATATTTTTCACATTCATTTTGTATATTCATTTAATTATATTATTACTATTTTACTATTAGTACCATTAATATTACTGTTTTTCAAATGCTTTGGCAATATGGCACCTTGAGGTAGAGGTGTCTCTTCCAAACAGCTCCATAGGAAAATCTTGGTGTATGTAATTTTATTTAGTTGGATTTTTCTGTTTGATTCTGAATTGATTAGTCAGATTAGTAGTGGTGAGATTACAAGGTTTTAGTGTAAGTGGGCTGAGGGGACTCTTCTCTATGTCTTTTCAGATCTAGCTTTAAGATTTAATGAATTGGGGTCACTTGTTCTGACATGTTTCCAAAATGTTTATAATATTTTTAATATTTAAAATGAGAGGATACTGGCCCAGTTCAGCCCTGCATCCATTTTATGGTGTGTTTCTCTGTACTTGGTGTTGCAAATTTCCTTTGGAAAACAAAAATTTATAGCCTGACGTTGTCATACTCAAATTCTAGTCAGAATATGAGTCTGATACTGCTCCATTGGGACGTAATTATGGGGCGTGCTTCAACTGATACAGGGGGGGAATGCCTCTGCACTCAATTGGATAGACCTAACCAATCAGAGCAACAATATAGCTTACCATGCGGTGTAGGAAGAAAACACACGAACCATCCTTCTGCTCCTATATCCCCTCCGTTTTTAAAATAATTCTGTTGAACAGTGATATGCTACAAACATGTTAAACAGCTGGGAAAGGCTGTCGCAAATCCCTCAAACAGGTGGTCAATCAGAGATTTCAAACGAACGAGGGAACATGTCGCAATGCAACAGCGCTGTTTTCCCTTGATGAAAGTGAAACCACCAGTTTTCCTACATCTCAACTTTGGCCAAAGTTTTCAGAAATAATCGTTTTCAGTGATACAAACTCATTAAATAATATGAATTTTCCATATGGGGTCTTAAAAGCCATGTATCCTTCTAGCCACAGCGTTTTTGTTTCAAACATAAGCCTAATCTAAGTGTGCTCAGATGACGTGATAGACCAAGCGCTGTTGCTCACCTGTCCATCATCGTAAAGCCTGATTTGATTGGTCCGCCTGATTTAGGGCGAGCATACTTGCCCCACAATGGAGCAATGCCAGACCGAACTTCCCGTGGGGCGGGACTAAGTTCGGAATGGCACCCAGGCTAATGAATTTAGTCTTTCATGTCATATTTCAGGAAAATAATTGTAATTATTTTGAAGTCTTCTCATACAGGGATTTGACATTAGTAATCCATACATCTCCATTTTGGATGGATAAATCCTCAGATTTTTTGTTTGTAATGTTTTCAAGTAATCCCAAAATGTATTGAAACCAATTGATTCTTCCATTGAATTATTTCTCCTGTAATCAGATTTATTAGATTACTAGAGTTTATAGAATGTTTGCCTTAGGGACTCCCTGTATTGTAGGCGAATATTCTGATGTTAGATTGTCTGTGTTTTTTGTTTGATCATTTCCTTAATTTATTTCAGCAGTGCTTTCTGAATCATTGTGTGCATCTGCACATGTGAATGTAGGTGTGTGTGTGTGTGTGTGCGAGAGAGGCCAAAGTGCAAAGTAAAAAATAAAAACACACACCTGATCTGGGCTTCAGGCCAAACACAGTGAGTGCAGTGGTAAAATCAGATGCCCGTACTCCGTCCTGGAAGAATAAGACCACCACAATCACTACAAGCAACACATACACCCATAAGCACACATTTAGTCCTTGCGCTCACACACACACACACACACACACACAAAATGTGATTGTTATCTTGTCTTGTGATCTTCTATTTCAAAACAGAGCTACTGACCTCACAATCATCATGGCCACTGGAATTTCTTCGGGCACTCTGGCACTTGTACTGTCAAAGGGGAAAAAGAAAAGATTATCAAGCATATGCATATAGATAGATATAGCATCCTCTGCAATTACAATGTAATTAATAGAGGTGCTGAGAAAAGCTGCTGGAGTTGAAGTTTTGAGTAACTGATCTATGTATACTAACTTACTAACAAGAAATTGAATAAATTGATATGCATGCCAATGTTAGATAGACAATGAATAAAATATTAATTAAATGATTCAGTGAATGATGAAGTCATTAGAAGTTATACATTCAAAATGAAAATGTGACAACTGGGTAAATGATGTCACCACCACAACTCTGGTCTTGCTTGACCTGTGCAGAGCTATCTGAACATCAACTTCAACTTCTGTGCTATTGTTTTGGTGTTCACACTACTGTAAAACCTGTTTTGCTAACAGATGCATTTGGCTTATAGTGTCTGTTTGCCATGCTGCAACGGTAAAGCGGGTTTGTGGGCACACCTTCAGGTAGTCCTTCCTCAGGTACTTGTTCCTGCGCCGGTCCTCATTCTGATTCAGCACTGGTGGTACCTCGGGCCACTTAGGCTCCGAGCTGCTGTTCTCAGACTTCAGGCTACCGTCAAATGAACAGGAAGTGGATGGCTGTGTGGGGAAAAGGGATGGGATTATTCTTGCTTAAGGGAGATTGTTATCTACATACAGATACATGATACGGGCTCATTTTCAACTAACAGGCCATTCAATAACAGTATGGAAGAGTGGAATGGATAAAGGCAATGTGATGGTATGAAAATGAGATAGAAAAAAACAGATGGATGACCTCAGAAAATGCTGTGTCCTCATCGGTGAAATCAGCATCCTTTCCCATGGCAGGAAAGTCCAAGAGTAAAAGAGAGAGGGGGAGAGAGAGAGAGAGAGGTGAGGTAGAGAAACAGACAGAGAGAAGGAGAGAGAATGTGAATGGAAGTGAGGGACCAAGAAGAAAAAAACATATATGAGAGGGGGTGGAGAGATGGAACTGACAAACAAAAAACAAAATCCAATCCAAAGAGGATAATTACACTCAACTTCAATGGCAACGAGTAATTTTTGGAGGAAACCTATTATTGTTAATATGTATGACTGGTTATTATGTTGGTAGACAAGGATGATAAACATTACAAGGAGGTATTTCTGAATATTCTTGAAGTTAAGAGAGGAAGTGAATAATCCTATGACCAATACCATTACAACGAATAGTCTGCTTGGAGTTACTGTAGCTGACACCCATATAGAATATGCACTTTGAAGTGAGTCACACTTGTAAGGCACTGGATGGCCTATTACATCACACTAAAAAGGGTTATGCCAGAGCAATAACTAAATTAGTAAATCTCATTACAAGCAGAACAATTGATAACATACGTTCAGTTCGGTGGAAATGTGGTTGTGGATATATGTCATCACGTACTACATGTACAATCATGTATCAGGGCTTAAAGTGTTTAGGCACTTCAGGCACAGACATTATTGCTTTAAGCCCTGATGTATGCATGTGTGTGTGTGTGTGTGTGTGTGTGTGTGTGTGTGTGTGTGTGTGTGTGTGTGTGTGTGTGTGTGAGTGTGTGTGTGTGTTTGTGTGTGTGTGTGTTTTGGAGGTGGGTTCAGTCAGCTCAGCTCAGGCCAGGGCGGTTAGGGTCACAGGTTGCGGTGGGTAACGGTGCTGCTCTGAAACACACGTGCATATGCTCATTCCCAGTTCCTCTGCATCTCTCCATTTTGGAGATCCAATCCGCCCCGCCCAACCCGACAGTATATATACAGTATGTTTAACATCAAACCCGACCCGACCCGCAAATTCCTAATTTTAACGATACGTGGTTGCATATCATGTAGCCAAAATGAATGTTAGCCTACATTACTTCACAAGACATACATGTAGGCTATAAATAAATAAATGCAGTGCAGTCAATGTAGTCTTGTCTAAAACGTTATGGCTATGTTAAACTGGAAACGGGAAAAGTATGGACTTCAAAACAAAGTAGCCACCATCCTCTCTCTCTCTTTCTCCCTCCCTCCCTCTCACACACACACACACACACAGGCACGTGCGCACTCAAACACATGCGTTAACATTTCTTACCTCAGCTCTCTGCTGTAAATTTGACCGGGAGGATTTTGGCAGCACAATATCTACAGACTATAAACTAAACACAATTGGCCTACAGGCCAGTGTTAACGTCTATGGAGTGTGGCAACATGCGTGGAAATAACTCACGCAACAGCAGCAGAGACGTTGCCAGATAATCGTGGTTAGGATCTAAATGTTATCTGTTCGGGTACATAGGTGTTTTATGAAATATATGCTAATTAAAGCTATCGTCTGGATAATTAGTTCAAACAACTGTTTATTTATTTTTTATTATATGGATATGCTTTGTCCCCTCCAATGGGGTATTTTCTTACCCAATCAACTCTGGTGTGCATGTGAGACAGAGACGGAGAAGGAGAGAGGAACAGAAGGGGGGAATTTCACTTTAGCCTACCGCACACGCACATGAATATGTTAACCCAGAACGTTGCTAGCCTATCTATCAAATTTGACCCGACCCAACCGCGACCCGCGATTTTACCTGGAAGTCTCAAAATCTGGCCCGCGCAACACACAGTGTGTGTGTATGTGTGTGTGTGTGTGTGTGTGTTAGGTAATCTTAAGGGTCAGTTAACTGCAGGGGTGCCTTTCGTTTGTGGACCCTTTTTGTTAAAACCATCCTTTTGAACCGAAATCAACCGACTGTGCTGTTCACACATGGGGTCTAAGAGACAATGATCAGCCAGTCTGTAAATACGCTGGTCCGGACTGGAGGTAAGTTGGTAACCTTCAGTGGCCTCGACCATAGCCTATGCATACACCAGTAGAGTAACAGCACTCTCACGAAAGTACGCACACATAGCAATAGTGATAGTTGTATTGTTCAACTGTTTGTTTGATGACCGCGTAACAGTGTGTGTTTGTGTGTGTGTGTGTGTGTGTGTGTGTGTGTGTTTGTGTGTGTGTGTGTGTGAAGACTGTACCTGTCCACTCAAAGGTGAGGCAGAGCTGCTTCCCTCATCCAATGACGCACTAAGGAACAGACAAAGATACTCTGTTAGGGCAACAGCTCCAGTTTGAGTCAGTGGAGGGAAGGCTTTTTTTACATAGGACAGTCATGAGAGTGACAGGAAGTGAGTGGGAGAGAGAGACGGGGCGAGATCAGGAAATGACTCAGGTCAGACTCAAACTCGGGTCCCCGTGGGAACTTGGGCCCGATTGTGTTACGGGCCATGTAGCCAGTTGTGCTGCAGCTTCCCTTCCTACTGTTGTCATAATGGAAGGGGTCAACTGAATAGCACTCTCGTAGTTTAAAGAGAAACCACATGATTGTCCTCATACTGCTAATCTACTATGATGCATGTTATATAAAGTAATGATGTGTATGTGTGTGTGTGTGTGTGTGTGTGTGTGTGAGTGCGTGTGCACTTTTGTCATACCTCCGGACGGCTTGAGAAGGTGACCTCTGTTTGCTGCTTCCTCCAGAATGACTAAGAAATCTGGAAAAAAGCATGTCAATAAATCAATTTAAAATGTGAAAAGTCAAAACAATTCCACAGTTCCCACCACAGTAATGTAAGTATTAAAAATAATAATAAAATAATGACAACAAATGCTCCCATAAATTCTCCTTTATAGACTTATTTACATACACGCACACGCGCGCACACACACACACACACACACACACACACACACACACACACACACACAGGGACACACAAACGCTGGCACACACAGGCAAAAGCTTTTCACATCCAAGAAAGAAAGCATATCATACGAGTGAGATCATATGTATAGTTCCTTGGAAATTGGTGGGGGAAGTCCTCCAGATAAATTACACAAGCACACACACACAAAAACAAAAAGATGCTCAACCCCATTAGTCTAATCCTCCAGATGGGGTCTTATAACAAAACATTTCGCTTCACTTATAACGCTCATTTCTCATGGCCCCTTTTAAACCTGGGCGTTTAACTTACTTCCATCTCAGCACAACTGTGACCACCAGAAAGTTCTGGGCTAATGCCTCAATGTAAATCCAATTGTTTCATGTTTTAAAAGCAGGGTAAGCACTGGTGCAAATGGCTGCCTGCCTGTGTTGTGCTTGCTTGGCTAATGGCTATTGATTGTGTGAAGCGCCATGAGATGGAAGGGAGGGAATGTTGAGACTGTAGAATATGCTGGAGACAAATCTGATGCATGTAATCTGAATCCACCCTACCACACACATACAGCTTGGCGTGGCATACAAAAAATACAAATTAAACCGCATCTCACAGAGCACCTTACCTTACTATGCACAGAGAATCACAGGCTCAGTCCCTGCCTCAGTCATTGCAAGCGCCTCATGCTTAATCACCCCAAGGCACACTATGTGGATACTGTTTTAGACTTGATTTAGATTTAGTGTTATTTAGTATAATTTGTATTTTAGTATACCGGTATTCTTAATCTCTACTGTCCTTATTGCTTAGTTGTGTTTTTTATATGATATACTTATTACTTTTTCTATGAATGTTGTGTGTGATGTCTGTATGCTACTGAGGCCTTGAATTTCCCCTTGGGGATCAATAAAGTATCTATCTATCTATCTATCTATCTATCTATCTATCTCTCTCTCTCAAATACACACATTCTTGTATTATAAACTCATACTCAGTCTCATTCTATCCGATTTCAGCATTCTCTTTCTTGACATTTTCTCCATTTCACTCTCATTCATTTTCTTTCTCTCATGCTCTCAGACTTATGCACTCCCTCTACCTTTCATTTTTACTGTCTCTCATTCTGCCACTATTTTTCTATCAGTCTCATCCCATCCCATTCACTCTCTCGCTCACTTGCTTGCTCATTCTCTCCGATTGCTGCATTCTCTCTCTCATTCTTTCCATCTCTCTTTCTCATTCTCTTTCTCTCTGTCTCTACCTGTGAGCACGGCCTGCAGCCCTCCTGCGGTGGATAAGGCTCTCAGCTCTACAAATTAAGGACCGACGTCTGGGGTGAAGTGGGTCACATGTCATACGCACACCAATCAGGTCCAAGGAATAGGAGTAGGCAGGAAGTGATGCAGGAGGATGGAAAAAGAAGAGGAAAAGGAGGGGGGAAAAGAGTGATAATTGTTAGTTGAAAAGAGGAAAGAGAGAAAGTCAGAGGAGAAATAAAGGAGAGGTCTCAGAGCTCTCTTGGGGTCATATTTTTTGGAGGCAACACTTTGTCACAACGTGTGGCTTCATCCATAGACTTTCCCACACCCACACCCATAAACTTTCACCATCAACCATCAACACCATCAACATCAGCCTATAAGAAGCACCACTGGGCTATCTGGCTTCAATCAATGGTGTTGAATATGTGTAGCAATGGCAAATCTGTTAGGCATTATCTAATTGCTTGCTGCTTATCTTTGTATCTGGCCCCCTGAGATCATTGAGTGTTTCCAGGAAGAGTCAATGCGCAGACTCAGTTTTACGGTGGCTGGTGCAACAGAATGCATATTAAGAAAAAAACATGCAAATCGATAAAACACAAGCATATTAAGAAAACATTTTCATTGATTTGACAACACATGCACAGCATTTAGAAAATGCACAGCAAATTCAGACAACACTACCCATTATAGAAACGTGATGCATATTCACACAACACAACAAAAGTGTTTCCAGAGGATACTTACAGTAAATGTGATGAACACATCTGAAGACGGCTTAGCGCAAATTAATTAGATGGGTATGTTACATGCACACTTCAGGCCAAATATGTCCACAGCAAGTATTCTGGAAGGTTGTTTTAATTTATTTCATGACCTACACAGATTACACTTTTGCACGCTACATGCTAGTTTCTTTGTTACATTACATTACATTTGGCTGACATATGTTTAGCCAAAGCGGCTAACAACATGATAAACAGTTTAAGCTTTTTAAAGCAATTCTCTCAACAATTCTAGGACAACTTAAAAAGGTAGCGGTCTGTGTGGAGCGCAGTCGGGAACAGTCGGGAGGTAGCATATGCCTGTATGAGGGCATTCAAGTTGGTGGGAGCAGAAACGGACACTACTTTGTAGAGACTTGAATTTGATGCGGGCGGCCATAGGTAGCCAGTGTAGCTGGATGAGCAGCGGGGTAACATGTGCCCTTTTGGTTTGGTTGTAGGCGCACCGCCACATTGTGGATCATCTGAATGGGTTTCACTGTGCAGACTGGGAGACCTGTCAGGAGGGTGTTACAGTAGTCAAGTCGTATGATGACTATTGCCTGTACTAGCAGTTGGGTAGCATCTTGAGTCAAGTAATTGATTTTCCTTATGTTGTAGAGTGTGAAACGGCACGACCGGGCGACCGAGGCAACATGATCGGAGAAGGTTAGTTGGTTGTCGAGAACGACTCCTAAATGTCTTGCAGCCCTGGTAGGTGCAACAGACAGGGAGTCAATTTTGATGTTGATGTCATGATGTATGGTAGGTTTAGCTGGGAGAACCAGCAGTTCAGTTTTTGAGAGGTTTAGCTGGAGGTGGTTTGCCTTCATTTATGTAGATATGTCCGAGAGGCAATCTGAGATCCGTGCCGAGACCAAGGAGTCATCAGGTGGAAAGGACAGATAGAGCTGTGTGTTGTCTGCATAGCAGTGGTATGAGAAGTCATGCGAATGGATAATCTGTCCCAAAGAGGTGGTGTAGATAGCAAAGAGAAGGGGGCCCAGCACTGAGCCCTGGGGGACCCCTGTGGTGAGATAGTGAGGTACGGACAGCCATGATACGTTAAACGAGAGTCCTGTGAGGTACAGTAGGATTCAAACCAGGAGAGAGCAGAGCTGGAGATTCCCATGTTGAGAGTATAGAGAGAAGGATGTGGTGATTAACTGTGTCAAAGGCAGCCGATAAGTCAAGCAGAATAAGTCTTAAATCCTTTAAGACTTCTGTTACAGACAGCAGAGCCGTTTTGGTAGAGTGGCCGCTTTTGAACCCAGATTGATTTGGATCCAGAAGGTTGTTCTGTGAAAGGAATTCAGAGACCTGTTTGGAAACTGCTCGTTCGATACCTTTGGATAGGAAAGGTAGTAGTGAGACAGGACGGTAGTTCTCAACTTGAGCAGGGTTGAGAGATGTTTTCTTAAGTAAAGGTGTTACTAACGGTGGCATTCACTTACGTTTTAGCTCATTTGCTCATGTCCAGATGTGTCAATCACTTTGAAGTATCCTCCGGAAATACTTCCGTCTAGTTGTGTGAATATACATTGCGTTTCTATAATGGGTAGTCTGAATTTGCAGCATGTTTTCTAAATGTGTTGTCAAATCGATGAAGATGTTTTTTTTTAAATTGTGTGTGTTTTGTCAACTTGCATGTGTTTTCTTAATATGCAGTATGTTTGCACCTGTTGGCCATTGTACACTTTTCTGGAGAAAGCAACATTGACTGAAAGCAAATCAAGAGTCATGCAGATGATGACATATTTAATAAGATCAAGGATGAACCTTTTCAAAGCCAAGCACATCTGTGGTTTAATATGGAAAGTCATATAAACAACCCCAAACCCCACAGGCAGGAATTAGGAATACCAATACAGGAAACAGAACAAAAGAGGGTCAAGTACAATGTGTACATGTTTCAGAATGTTTCAGATCATACCTGTTCTGCTGCTCTTGCTGTAGCAGCTGGACTGCAATCTTCCTCAGATCCAGCACCTCCTTCAGTTCATCCTCCTCTTCCTCAGCAAGCTGCTCTTTCTCTGAGCTACACAGACAGATGCAATGACACATTTATTAGTTCAAATAAAATGTGTTCAGCTGCTAAACTGGCACAGATGCACTCAGTCAGGGGCCCAGTACAGGGAAGAAAAGGTGAGCATGTGAGGTAGGCCCCTGTAGCAGGACACAGAACCTCAGGCCATACACACTTTAAATACAACAGCAAGAATGTGTGTGTGTGTGTGTGTGTGTGTGTGTGTGTGCTCATGTGTGTGTGTGTGCTCATGTGTGTGTGTGTGTGTGTGTGTGTGTGTGTGTGTGTGTGTGTGTGCTTGTGTGTGTGTGTGTGTGTGTGTGTGTGTGCTCATGTGTGTGTATGTGCTCATGTGTGTGTGTGTGTGTGTGTGTGTGTGTGTGTGTGAATGTGTGTGTGTGTGTGTGTGTGTGCTTGTGTGTGTGTGTGTGTGTGTGTGTGTGTGTGTTTTCATCTCCTCCCCTTCACACCATATTAGGACTTCTCCGTTCATACATGGACAAAAGCACATTCTGACACTCCCAGCCTTACGAAACGATAACAATGGCGAAAAAGGTGGTGAGACAATATGCTGTGAATTGCTTCCTAAATGAAACCCACTATGTAAAACAACGTGTATGCCCTCAGGGTCACAGCAATGTTTTTCACTTTCATTTGCGCTAATCAGTTTTCTATTATGCATCAAGTCAATCATATATCAATGTATAGGGAGTGGGAAGGCTACCCTACATAGGCCTACTTTGCAGGCGTCTGTGCTGAGGTCTCACACACTGTAAGGGTCCTGTCGTGTTTTGTTTTCCCTGTTTAGTGTTTTCCTTCATGTCTGCTCCTCTTGTTTACTTCCTGTGTCCTGTTCCATGTGTTCCTTTGTTTGTTTTGCCATGTGTCTTTGTTCCCTGTCTCTGCCCCTCACCTGATCTCGTTAGTCTGTTAGTTTAATTATTGTTTCCACCTGCCTCTTGTTTTACCTTGTTCCTTGTCCACCTGTGCCCTGTTACTCCTGTGTATTTAAACCCCTCAGTCTGTGTCGGCCATTAGTTGTTTTGTGTAGAGGTATACATGCGGTTTGTTCAGTTGGGAATAAAGATTCTTGTAATTCTAAGGGGCCGTTTATACGAGAACGATTGCGAAGGAAGACGACAAAATATTTTATCATAAATGCCTTTCGTTTACACGGCAAACCCCACCATCGGGGCTTGAAAACGCAAAAATCTGAAGACTCCTTCCAGAGTGTAGAGTTTTGAAGACGACCCGGGTTGCGTCTCCGTCTAAACGGCTAAACCAAAGATCCTTGATTACCTCTCTGGCTAAACTGTCAAATTAGAATGTCTGCGCGTGACGTACCGGGGTTCTATCACACCAGCACCCAGCGGTCTGGAATGCATATCCAATCGAATATCACATACTCTTGCGTCTTCATATAAACAAAGATTTCCCCCTGAGAATGCTCGTCTAAACGCAAATAAAAAAATGAAGACGAGATGCCACTTCTGCGTCTTCTCTTTTCATCGTCACCGTATAAACGTAGCCTAAGATTACCTTGCCTTGCCGTACTTTGCCCTGCGTTTGGGTCCAGATCTCCCCTAGCAACCGTGACACACACACACACACACAAGATGAGAAGGGGAAGGAGGTGGGGCGGCTGGGGAATAACTTTCTCCCTGGAGTGGGGAAATATTGCAGAGCTAACACAACTAGATGTACCGCATAGCGGTACACAATATGACCGCCGCTCAGTCCTGCTCATCCTCTCCCGCTTGACAATCTGTCTTCATCTCCTACTCCACCCCCTACTCTTGCAACTTTTGCGTATGCTTGTATATGCGTGCCTCTGTGTGTGTGTGTGTGTGTCTAATTGTGTGGATGTGTGTGTGTGTGCATTTGGTGTGTGTATGTCAATTTGTCTCCATCTCCTATAGAGCCTGACTAATATGGTATTTTGAAGACTGATAACCTACCCATTTCAATATTTGAGTTAGGCTATTGAAAAACTGATAACCGATATATCGGCAGACAGTAATTTTTAATAAAATGTTTAACATGTAAAAATGTTAACAAGGTTGTAATCAACGTGGGGCATTATGTATTTGAATAGGCCTAACTAGACACCTAATGAGAGGCTCTTCATATACAGTCAAGAAATAAAAGATTGTATAAAATAGAAAGAATAGGTCTTTGTTCTGTGATAACCACATTGCCATAAACTACATTGTGAGCAGTTTATACTTGCCGTGCCCGTTCAAACATGCTATTCATGTAGAAAACCCATAACGTGTATGTAGGCATGCTTTAAAAACAGGATGATATGAAAAAGCATCATTCCAGCTAAGCATTCAATAATGAACATTGGATATTATATTAATTCATTGCTTATTATTATTATTATTAATAATTATATGAATTATAATAAATTAGCCTTTAATAGATGTGCAGTGAGCAGAATTTAGGCATGGCTGCATGTGACATTTTTCACAGATCAAAATGATAAGCTTAACAGCAAGTTTGAGTTAAGGCTATATGTTTATTGTTAAGCCTATTGAATAACTATATGATAGAGAAGACAAACCATTTTGTGGAATGATGCATCATCATATGAAATTTGCCACGATGTGACTTAAAAACAGTCTCTGGTAGGCAGCATACCGTAAAACTTCAAATAATAGCCGAGTCCCAAATAGACGCCTGTCTCTTTTAAACGCCTGGTGTGGCTACAGGTTTGGGTTAAATGTCGGTCTCAAATAGAGGCCTGGTCTGTTTTTTAGTTTCGGGTTGCTCCTTTAAGTGTCATTCAGGTTTTGTCATGACAAGTTAGGGTTAGGGTTATGACAGTGTCATGTCACTCTTCAAGTAAAGTGTTACCATAATTGTTTATCATGGTTGAGTTTCTAAACGTTGATTGGTTGCTATAGTCAAGGTTTTTCTATACTCTTAACTTGTAGATAAGAGGGGCACTGTTAGTTTCTCAAGGGTGCTGATGCAACTCTTCAATGTAAGAACATATTGAAAATCAACTTCACTAAAAGACAGTCTCACGCTTCTCCAGAGCCTCCCGAAACATTAACTCTGATTTGGGCTATTTTGTCCTTTTCTTTTTTTTTATTTCTTGGAATCTGGTAATTACATCAATGTGCAATTGAATCACATCCAACAACATCAGATTGTGCTTTTAGATTTGTGGTGTTGGTGGTGTGCATCAGCACGCAGATGTAAACAGCTGTCTCATAAGAATGAGAAAGTATGATCTCATTCACAAGCACAGTCTGTTCATGTATGTTCTTGCCCAAGACCTTCAATACAAAGTACTTAGCCTCCAAGAGATAGAGGCATTTCCTCAGAATTCACAATAATCTGTGCCACACCTATGTCCTTGCTATGGGTTTAGACCTGCCCAACTTTTTGCATTGCTTGCCACCAACATGTGTCAATCTGTGATAAAATGTCAAGAAAGAGCTCTGATGGTAATTACATTCCATGTCTCACTGCCCTCCGCCAAACAAGTCTAAAGAACAAACAATAATAATGTGAGCCCCCAGGGCATTCAGTGGTTGTTACTCGTAAGGCCAACACCCACTGGCGACGTCTGATGAGTGCCGTGATGCCAAAGTTTACAAATTGGCTTTTCTCAGAACTGTCAGTACCAGTACAGTTGTGAAATCTCACTGCTCACTTACCCTGACTCCTCTTTCCCGTTCTCCTTGTCTTTGCTTTGGTGTGATTTGTTGAGAACCTTTTCAAGTTCCTGCAAAGTAAAGATACATTATTACAGTATATGACCCCTCAAACTGATGATACACAAAGCTTGTTGAGCAATGTTGCTGGACAATGGTCCTGAGTAATACTGCTTTGGCACGTTCCCATTGATATTGGACAGTATTTTTTTTCTAGAGAACTTTAATCATCAAAAGGCAAATTATCACGACCATCCAATCAGAACACTGTGAGCTGGTTCTGTGCAGAGCCATATAAAGGTAGAGTTGCGACAACTCCATTGAGGCTAATGTTCCATTTTTTTCAATGGCAATGACAATGGCAGCTAATGGAATCCTCAAATAGTTCCCGGAAGTTAACAATTAATAATAGCAGCAGTGCAGTTACTTAAGCAATATAGCACGAGTGAGAGTGGGGTTGGTCATGGATATTCCCACGGGTGTTGTTCCCCTCGTTATGGGTCTTTGTGGTTTACATGTCTTCTTGAAAGAAATGTTGAAATCACATTCATATCTAGGTTTGCTGCATGCATGTTACAAGGACACTGGTCCATGTCATGTAAGGGACATGGTACTGCAAAAAAACGGAAACATAGTCTACATTGCAGAACCAGTCAACTTTATTAATGTATAGTGAATAAATGTTACACTACTGTGCACAGCCTGACGTGACAATGCTAGCACGTTAGCAGCGGTAAGCTAATTATGCCAATGTTAGTTATTTACAAGTCTCCTCCAAGTGACAATCATATTATACACAATGCTGGCAATGCTGAGAACAATTAGCATCCTCGTTTATCTTACTTGCATTGAGTTGACTGTGTGGCTTAATCCACAGATGTGTTGAAGCACTGTTTCGTTATGGTTTGCTAAGGAGTAACCCATTGCTTGAAATAGTGGAGAGCTGGGTGTCAAATCTTCGCATTGTATCGCGGAGTGATTTATTATTAGCTGTGCTGAGTCTGAGTTGAAATGTCCAGGGATATTCCAACTCATGGAACGTCTCTCGGCCAATCAGAAACAAATAAATAGTTCGATAGAACCCAATTGTTGTATAAAGCAGTATAGACCATAGACTGTTTGTAGCCAACATTTCAGACTCAGATTTACATTCCTTTGCCTCATCCGAATAATAATAATAATAACAGTAATAGTAAAGTAATAGTAGGCTATCAATAGCCTAATTATAATATTAAATGATTTATGTATTGACTATGACTTTTCTGCTGCTCAGTCTTTATCAGCTCCTCATCAAATAAAATAACCCTTGCCTATCCCATTTCAATTAGGCAGCACTACACCACCACAACAAGCTGTCATCAGACGGGCTCTGCTGTCATTAAGTGTTTGCGTTTAGTAGGCCTACAACTTTTATGACGTGACGTTTCTTGGGCATTTAGCTTCACCATCACGTCAAGTTGTAACGTATGCGCAATGCTCATCTAGGCTATGGATTTAAATGGCTTAAAGGCAGCAAAGGTGGGATATAGTGCAACTGCTTCCCCAAAACAATTCCTCCATAACTGTGTATATAATCGTTTGATATGTGGATAACTTTCAGTGGACTAAACAAAAGGTAAAGATTTTGTTTTCACAAGGCTAGCTGGTTCGTTATATGGCGAAGCATATAGCCAACTTTGTTTGCAGCAGTGAAGCTGAGTTTGTTGTTAACATTGTTGGTAACTGTCAGGGAATTTAACCCCAACATATACACGGGTTTCCCGTTTACCAACAAAACTAGATGCGCGCGCAGCCTTGAGGCAGAAGTCGCTTGGTGGCCGTCCACAACGTTATAAACTTAACCTAAATAGTCGGCTGCTGTAAGCTACAATCGGATTTTTTTGTATACCCCTGTTGTCTCAATGATAATAACATCTCATTTCAGACTATATTTCAAAGTTTGACGTTCATTTGGATTATTAATATAACATCGTATTTTGTCATTTTTGGCGAAGACATGCATTCTATTAGGGATATTGAACATATTTAACATTCTCTAACCATCGTGATTTCGAATTGGTGCAGTTTTCAGCACAAAAACAAATTTTATTATTTTGCTCTTTTGCATTGCTCTATGCTGTATATGGTGCTTTCTGCCTCTTGGTTGCGCACGAATGTTTTCGTGACGTTCCATAGAAATCCATGTATAGATACAAGAACCACAACACGTTGTATGGCTTTGCCCACAAACTCTGGTACCAAGAGGAGAGCCTGCTAATGTAAGGAAGAATTCCTCACACCATCAGTCTCTGACTCTGCAGCCCAAAAGCTGTGTCTTTTATTGTACAGATGCACACAGAAAATAGGAAGCAAGACATAGTGACTTCATTGTGACATACTCTTATCTCACCACACACAGACAGGGTGCAGTTCCTGTCTGTCTGGGTGCACACTTAACTTGTACTCTCTGTTCTTAGAACTTAGCACAACAATATTTCTGCTTACACAAATTGTTATACAATGATAATAATAATTTCCTGACAGTAACGTAAACGTTTCTTCAGTTAGGAGCAGTAGCCTACTGATTTCTTTTTTTTATGTTGCATTCATTTACATTGGCAAGCTAGCCTAATATGCATGAGAACCTATATAGATTTGAGGGAGCTGCAGCAGCATCAGCACGGTCATATTAACACAGCAGGCACTAGCCCAGTGAAGGATCGTGTAAACCCCACCCCCAGAAACCAGTTTCAAACCAAGCTTGCGCTGATATGATGCATGATCACTGATCAAATTGCATCAATTCTCTGAATCTCAAGCTCTTTAGCCTAGCCTAGCATCTTAATGCTGTATTCACAGCACGGTGAATGACAAACGGTGACAAAATCCTGTTGTTTATGAGTTCAGCCTGGTTATTTATCAAGGACTATATCACGTTTTATGTTATTATGATCACTCGTATCGCATTACCATGGGGTTACTGTGTAGGTAATGCTACGGTTAACTTAACATGCCCACCATTACACTGGAGAGATGTTAGAAAACTTTTAAACTTTTTTTTTATTCTCCCGAGACGCTAGCTACTTAAGGTAGTTCGCTAATTATCTCAGATCAGTGAAGAACTACCAGAGAAAACGTTGGGGAGAAAACTCAAACAAGTTAATGTTAGACTTAGACTAGCTGTGTTACAGTTTCTCGTTGCAAAATGAAAATCTCCATGCGCTTTTGTAGGCTACACGCAGTCTCAAAAACACTGTTTACAGCTCTTGAGTCACGTACTAGGTTATTTTTTTATAACAATAATTTAGATAGGCCTAGGTTACACTTATGGGGTGGGTGCTACGCCCGTGAATGCACGTGGGCGCTTTTTCTAAAGAATCTCCCGTCTTGGTTTTGTACAGAAATTAATATTAAGTGACACATACGTAAAAGGGAAAAAAGGTCACCTTCCAACATTTAGCAAGCTCTGGAATTTAATTTAATATTGTTGTAATGGTAGGATAACTACACAGTTTACACAATAATTACACTGTGTTATAAATATTGTATATCAATGCAGTTATTGTCTATCAATTACCCAAAATTGTGGCTCTGTCTCTCATTGAACAGTAGCTTATTTAATGCATTCTAATCCATTGTCAATCACTTCCGGGAACTTTTTGAAGTTTACATGAACCACGTGACCTTAACAAATTTTGAACACCCATTGTCGCAACTCTACCTTTATATGGCTCTGGTTGGTTGTTGCCCCATATATCATCAGAATGCTGCTGAAAGTTCCAATGAATGTGATGTCAGTTGGGATATTCCCAGCATAAAAATGACCACACACATACGTACTGTATGTGAATGTGCACTGTATTTGTATTCCTAGCGGGTGGGGCTGTGGTAGTGTAGTGGTTAAGGCTAGTGTGCAGTAGCCTGAAAGTGTGCCCTTGAGCAAGGCACTTAGGGCCTGTCCACACGGAGACGCTTTTTAGGTTAAACGCAGAGGTTTTGCTTCGTCTTGGCCGAGCGTCCAAACGAATCCTGTAAACGCACTGCCCGAAACCGCACTTTTCTGAAACCTGGTCCCAGAGTGGAGAAATCTGAAACCGTAGCCCGTTTGAGTTCGTTTAGACAGCCGAAACCGCGACATCCTGCTAGCGTATCGATGATGTCATCGCCACACCTCAGCTGCCCTGGACTTGCACTTATAGTATTGCCTAACAATACTAGTTTTCATACATGACATTACCTACGATTACACTCTGTTAAGATAAATATCACAACTGATGCTGCGCAAAGCTACCGATAGCTTATGACTTGGTGGACTAAACACTGTTTTTCCCGGTTTTTTTATGCATTCTAGCTACTGTCAGTGGCCGAGAACTGAAGTTATTAGGAAAGTCGTGGTGTAAGTTTAGGCTACATTAATTTGTCGCGTAGTGCCAGTGTCATTCATTTATTTTACATGTCTTACAACAATATATATACATGCATTCACAGTCGAGTGAAAATCAGATATAAGCATACAAAGGCGCTTTAGAACTCACGTTAAGCCGATGGTAGCACACTGAATACTTAATGCACGATTTGATGAAGGCAAAAGTATTGACTGTTACTAACGAAAGGTTTTATAGCAATATTATAAATGTGGCGACAGAATAGCCTAGAACTTGGGTAAGCATGGCGTTTAGTAACCTAATTGCGGTGATAGCCAAAAACTAATGTGAATCACGGACTATCCTACAACCAAAGAAAGTAAAGGTGATTAGTAGGCCTACCTCGTTAGCCAAATAAAAGTGTGGTTGTGGGACGGGACTGCACCCTTCACAAACCGTAAAATAAAGTTTATTAGTTTTACAGTTGACTACAGTTGACAGTTGACCATCAGTCCACACAAACAATTCTGGTTTCCTTGCACTAGCCATTTCGCCGTAGCCTATTCTGTCTGTTTTTAAAGCACAAGTTTTGCAAGTTTTGGTGAATTTCTGTAAAGACACAGTGCCACCCATAGGCCTGGGGTATGAAGTAACGTGTTGAGTCGTGTTGAGATGGATCCATTTGGACGCAAATATTCTTGATACGGTACCAGGGAAGACGGAGGAAAAAAAGATCGGTTTGGTACGTGTGGACTAGGCCTTAACCCCAAGTTGCTCTCGGAACAATGTAATCCAGTCTTTTCCATACATCGACCTATTTGTGGCGGCCCACCACAATATCAACATTGACCACCACACAATGATTTTCCAGGTTGTACTAAATTGTGCTTAAATCTGGTTAGCATCATAACCACGCTGTGCTAATTTGGTAAAAACTGTTGTATTCAAGTTAAGTCTGCAAACCTACCACCACAAATGGAATTCAATTCTGTGGTAAACACTGTAATCCCTTGTAATATAGTTGACATATGTAAGTCACTTTAGACAACAGTGTCTGCTAAATGAATAAATGTAAATGTGGAGCCAGATAGTAGTAACAACACCAAGGTCATGGGTTCGTCATCTCGAGAGCTCATATGCAGTTGAACATGTATATATGCAGTCTACAAGACAGAAAACATCTGCTATATTGTGACGGCCCAGCTCTACTGTGCTGGGTCTGCCTTTTTCTCCCTTGCTGGCCAGTGCATTGTATGTGGCTTGCTCTTGTCTTCTCCCTGTTTTGGCCTACAGGTGTGCTAATTGGATGGCCTAAGTGGAGGGTGGATAAAATCAGTGCTCTCCAGTTTGCTGTTTTTTCTCTTGCAGTGCACTCACACACTCTCTCCAGCGCTGGCTGCAGCCCTGCTCATCTGTCTATGACATGAACGTCTGTCTGTCTGTTTGTCTGTCTGTTTGTGTGTCTGTTATTCGCATATCTCTCCAACCGTTTGTCCGATTGATTTCAAACGTGGCAGGTGTCTTGCTACGGGCACAAGCAAGTACAGTGCCAAGTCTGACATTGTTTGGATAAGAAATGTAAAAGATATAGATAAATATATCGGTAAAAGAAGCACACATTGACTTTCTCTGCTCTACTGTAGCCACTCCCCCTCTCACACAGCACAGCGCAAGACCGGAGACAGAGAGGGTAAGCAGAGTTTTGGCAGCACTGAATCAGGGCACAGGGGGGGGGCAAGATTCAAGATGTTTGGATGATTAGCATGTCTGACCTCAACAATAAAGACTCACTGTATGCAGTTTGCTTGCATAAAATGATTCCGTGGATTTTGCAACAACACACCAACAAACACGGGTATGCAGTGGCTATTCAAAATGGTGTAAAAATGATGTGCAATAAACTGACACTTTTAATAGCCCAGGCTACTTTGGACTGTCTTGAAACTTTGAATAAACAAACAACAATTCTGCAAGGTCCCCAATTGAAACAAGCGATAATGGTCTTGAATTTAAGGACGGGTGGCAGACTAAGGGCTTCTACATACCCGACGCACCCGACCGGTAGCGCGACTTTCGCTGCTTTCTTGCTTTGACTGTGTTTGTTAGTCTGCATGTGGCAGTAACCTGTGTTTTTTCGGGAAACTTCGTTTAACTTTGTTTAACTTGTTGATGCCTTTCCTGAGTTCACCCCATACCGCACGGCGGAGGGGCTAGTGTGAGCCTGCTGCCTGCGTTTGCGCACTGCCGCGGACGCCCGTTTCAGTGTTATTTTCCTTTTGTGTGTGCCAGGTTTCGGGTTGTTTTTTGTTAACTACTGTGTACCTTATCTGGCTGTTCGCGGCTGGTTGGGCTTGGTGGGAGCCTGCTGGGTGCGTTCGAGACCGGCGTGGGCCACCGTTATTATTTCTGTTTACTGCTCTGGCAGGCGGAACCTGTGGGCCTGATCAGCGCTATGTGCTGCTCGCGGCCAGGGCTAATGTTACTGTGTGCTTCTTGTTAGCTTTGTTGTTGTGTGCTAGGCTACTTGCAAAGGTAAGTTTAGCTGTTTGTGTCTGCTAGGTGCAGTCTTGCACGAGGTGCGGGCTGCTGTGTGTCTTTTTTCCAGTTGTCCACTGGTGTATGCGCCGCTTAGCGTTCGGCGCGATTGGTGGCCGCCTTCTTTGTATATCTGTTGTGTACCCCGCCGCTGCTGTCCGCAGCTAGCTGGGCCAGTGTGGCCTGTAAAGCGTGTCCCAAGACGCTGCTTCAGGCCACCCTGTACTGTATTACACCACTGCTGTATCTCTTCACGGGCTGCTGCTTGCAGACCCGGTGCGTTGAACGGCCAAGGTAAGTGCCTTAGTGTATTGTATTGTATTGTATTGCATTGTGTTTTTCTGTGGTAGGCTATGGAGGCACACTACTGCAGAGTCTGTAGGGCCGCGATGGCCCCCAATGACGGGCATAGGGAGTATCCCGCTTGCCTTGGGGCCGCCCACCTCCTGGAGGATGTCGACAGCCCCTGCAGCGCAGCCTGTGACCTTCCTAGGGAGGAACGGCTCCGCCGGGCTGACCAGGTATGTGGCCACGATGCGTGAGGGCAGGCGGGACAGGCGGCTCATCCCGAGCGACCGTCCCACTCTCATAGGCATGGCGTAAGCATACACGCACAAGCGTGCAACGGGACCAGCAACATGAGTCCCCTTCCAGGCATGGCCAGGTGGAGGTCCCTGGACCTGCTAAGCGCCCAGCTCCAGCTGCCGTGACCGAGGGTGATGGCACAGAGTCACTTCACGTCTCTGGGGACGTCATCCTCTTCTCTGCCCCCTGGCCAGGAAGGCTTCTCATCCAGGCCTGAGAGCCATGGTGCGGATGTTGATCTGGGTGATGTGGATGTGCTGTCAGCCCATGCCCCTCGTTCTCGATTGATGGCGTAAGGGGGACGGCCTCCTGGATGAGCTACATTCAGACATGGTGGAGCCAACTGATGAATCCACGGTGCCGGGGGAGGTCCCCGTCGGCTCCTTGATGTCACTGGTGTTGAGTGCCTCCAAGATCCTGGGTCTTCAGGCCCCTATGCCAGACATGGCTTCCCTTGGGGGCGTCTGTGAAGGCATCTCGCACAGCAGCCCACCACCCTGTATACCCGTGGCAGAGGATTACATGAAGGTGCTGCGGACGGCATGGGGTAAGTCGCTACAGCGCCCCCAATTCAATCCAGGTTGCCGTCAGCTGGCGAAGGCTGCCTATCCGGCTGACTCGGGGCTGGGGGATATGCCACCGGTCGAGCAGTCCGTTGCCACCTGGACTTCCCTGGGGCCTGCCAATGCATCTCCCAATCCACGCTGCCCGCGTAAGGAGTGTGCCAAGACGGATCGTCTCATCACGCACTGCTTTGACGCATCAGCACGGGCAGCCCGTATGGGCAACGCCCTGGCTATCACTCTGGCGCTCTGCTAAAAAACGATGAGCCCGGAGGACCATGATGCAAGGGCCCTGGTGGATGCCGCACTGTCAGCCCACTCCCAGCTGACGCGTGATGTGGGGAGTGCTATGGCCTCTGCGGTGCTGTGCCATAGACAGGTGTGGCTTGCCCAAACCTCTCTCCCTGATGCCATCAGGACAGACCTGTTAGGTCTCCCGTGGTGCCCAGGTGTGTTCCATCCAGACTCCCAGGGGTGCTGGACAGAGTGGTACAGGCTGGGAAACTAGGGAAACTGGTCAGCGTATGGGCCACAGGCAGGCTCCGGTTCCCCACGGGGCAGCATCAGGTAGGTATGGGCGGTGGCAGCCCGCCCGAACACCACAGGTAAGTATCAACTATGCTGCCCCGCAGGACCGGTGCTTTCATGCACTGGACCAGACCTCAGCCCCAACTCCCTGGCCCAGAGGACAGCGAAGACCTCGACGGGCAGAGGTGCAGGCAGAGGTGCAGGCCTGCGTGGGGGTCCTGCTGCCCGCCGATTGCCCTTCCCAGCTGTCCAGGACCTCCTGGGAAGGGTTGTGCCAGACTCTTGGGTTGTGGCTACGGTGACTCACGGCGCCTACAGTTTCGACTTCCATGCCCCTACGCTTTCAGGGGTCAAGATGATGTCTGTGAAAGACCCCCTTTTAAATTCCGTGCTTGTCAAGGAGGTCCAGGAGTTGCTTCTGAAAGGGGTCGTCTCAGAAGTACCGCCGCACGCACGGCACACTGAACCAGTACCTCAAGGTGCTGCCATTCAAAATGGTCCACATTGGAATAGTGATTCGTTCCATCCAGGAAGGGGAGTGGTTTACGTCTCTGGATCTAAAAGACGATACTTCCACATCCCTATCTGCCCAGCACACAGGTCCTTCCTCCCTCCAGCCTTCCCTAGGCAGGGTGTTCCAGTTTCAGGTCCTCCCATTTGGCCTTTCGCTGGCTCCCAGAAATTTTACTCGCTGCGTGGTGGCTGCTTAGGCCCCCCCTCCAGGTCCGGGGCCTAAAGATCCTACCATACCTGGACGACTGGCTAATTTGTGCCCCATCTCAGGTGCAGGTGGTGCACGACACCGACGCAGTTCTGACCCATATCCAGGCCCTGGGTTTCACGGTCAACTGGAAAAAGAGCAACTTGCAGCCCCGGCCAGCAGGCGGATTTCCTTGGTGTCCTCCTCGACTCGGGTCAGCATGACGGCGCCTCTCACTCCACGGAGGGCAGACAGCTTGACCGAGGCTCTGACAGGCTTTCGGGCTGGGCAGACTGGTCACCGCCCCAACGCCCAGAGGCTGTTGGGTTTAATGGGCCGCAGCAGCCGCGGTACTGCCATTAGGCCTGCTGAAGGCACGCCCCTGCAGTGTTGGTTCAATGCCTTTCAGCTCCACCCGAGGGACGACAGGCATGTGAAGGCGGGTTTCTCCTGCTTGCATCCCAGCCCCAAGGCCCTTGGAGGGACAGGAGGTTCTTACTCCAGGGTGTTCCACTGGGGGCCTTCCTCACAAGAGGCAAGTCATCTCGACAGACGCTTCTCTGACAGGCTGGGGAGCTGTCTGGGAAGGGCTGTCAGCGAGAGGCGGGGCCCTCCCTCCTGGACGCCAGAGCATATCAACGCCCTCGAGCTGAAGGCCATCCATCTCGCCCTGCAGAGGTTCTTGCCAGGGCTGCGGCCAACATGTTCTGGTGAGGTCAGACAGCACCCGGGCGTGTATCATGTCAATCACCAAGGCGACACGAGGTCCGGCGGTGCCTCCAGGTGGCGGAGGAGTTGCTGTCATGGGCATGGCCACGCCTGGCTTCAGTGAGGGCAGTACGCTGTTCCAAGCGTGGGAGAACAGGGCGGCCGACATCTCTCCAGGACCGGGCCACTCCCGGGGAATGGAGATTGAACCCAGAGGTGGTCAGCCAGGTCTAGGCTCAGTATGGGACTGCACGAGTGGACCTGTTTGCATCAGCGAGCTTGACTCACTGCCCAGAGTGGTACTCTCGTGGGACAGGGAGGCAGTTTGGGCCTGGATGCTCTGTCACAAGACTGGCCGACAGGCTTGTTGTGCGCTTTTCCTCCATCCCCTCTTGTACCTCAGGTCCCGCGGAGGATCAGGAGGGCCAACACACAGTTCTGCTGGTTGCTCCACGGTGGTCGGGGCAGGCCTTGGTTCCCAGACCTTCTCCGCTCCTGCAGGGTCAGCCATGGCAGTTACCCTGCCGGGCGGATCTTCTGTCCCAAGCGGAAGGGCAGATCTGGCATCCCAACCCCAGGTGCCCCTGGGCGCCTGTGGGTTTGGCCCCTGCAGAGTCCGGCCATTGAACAGCTAGCTGAGTCTGTGCAGGAGACTCTGAACAACGCCAGGGCTCCTTCTACTAGAGCTTGCTATGCACTCAGGTGGAGGATATTTTCGGATTGGTGTGCCTGCTTGGGTCTTGAGTCAGCGGTTTGCCCTGTGCCACAAGTTTTGCGCTTCTTGCAGTCCTATTTGGATCAAGGCAAGGCAGTCAGTACTGTGAAGGTTTATGCCTTGGCCATTTCAGCCTTTCACCAGGGTGCGGATAACAGACCCTTGGGTAGGCATCCACCGATTGGTCAGTTTTAAAAGGGGCCCGCCGGGTTCGGCCCAGTTTCGACTTTGCGGGCACCAAACTGGGATTTGCCCACTGTTTTGATGTCGCTTACTGAAGGCCCGTATGAGCCCATTTTAGATGCAGATCTGCGATCTTTGTCTCTGAAAACTTGCTTTTTCCTGGCTCTTTGTTCGGCCAGGCCAGTCCCTTCGAGTACAAGGGCTCACTCCACCAGGAGTATGGCTACGTCTTGGGCTGCCCTTAAGGGGGTACCAGCAAGCGATATCTGTGCAGCGGCTTCATGGACGACGCCTTGCACTTTTACCAGGTTTTATAGGGTGGACGCCACTTTCAGCCCAGCTCGGTTACACGCTGCCCTCATGTCCGTGACCGAGCGAGGTTTTAATGGTTAGTCTAGAGCTCCTCGCGACTTCTTTGGTATGTGTCATCCCTTTTTTAGGCCGTAGTGACGGTCAGAGTGAGGTCGAAACAGATCGTAAGTTACGCATGTAACTATGGATCTATGAGACCGAGGGATGACCGTCACTATCCTCAAGGTAGGAGGCTGAACCGGGAGCAATCTCCGCTATTTACAAGCTCGAGTCGTTCTGCTTCCGGAGGTCATGGGCATGACTTTGTTGACATATGGTCTCGGTGATAGGCAGAATGAAGGTGATCATTCCTTTTTTAGACCGTAGTGACAGTCATCCCTCGGTCTCACAGATCCATAGTTACATGCGTAACTTACGTTTTGTTACAGTCGTGAATTTTTAATAGTTTGCTGGATAAGTTAACAAAGTTACCAGTGAGAGTTGCAACACATGGAATTAAGAGGAAAGAATAGAAACAATTTATTTTCAAACAAAGGATATCTATTAAGCCTGAACAAAATCTCTTTCCACTTCAGGAAATTACACAAACTCAGCCAGCTGCTAGCTAGCTAGCCAGCTAACTAAACTGTTTAAATTATTAAAATTTCCCTCGGGTATCTATCTATATATCCATCTATCTATCTATCTATCTATCTACCTGTGCACACACCTTGGAAACTAGATGATAATGATGATGGTAGTTGTGAATAGTAGCAACCAAAGTCTGAAGTACCATCACAGAGCTAGCTAGGTAGCTACTAGTGTTTCTTACTGCAGTTTCTTCTGCTGTGTAACGTAGTTAGCGTTAGTCTTTTCACAACAGCGACACCTCTGTTCAGGAGAATATTGCAACTAGTGTCGCGACCACTAGCACGAGTATAAATGGTAACGGCGCTTCTGTGACGTCACATTGTCGTGCTACTGGTCGGGTGCGTCGAGTATGTGGGACGTTTAAGCCTGATGTCACTTATGGGATGGGTTGCAACAACAAGGATTAAGTTGTAACCTGGATTAAATCAAGGTTCATCCATTAAGCCAGCTGCACCAAACTTCAAACCTAGTTAATCAGGTAAGGTAACAAGGTAATCAGGTTTACATTTAAACCATCCTTTTAATCTTGGTTTAAATGTTCACATAAACCTGGATTCATGTTGTTGCTCAACTGCTTTAAACTCAAACTAAATTTCAGCTAGGGATTCATTTTAAACCTGCTGCTGCAACTCACCGAGTGGTTAGTGGTGTTCGTTGATGTTCCAAAACAAGTAGCGTAGCGAAATACAGTTTCTGTCGTGTTTTATTTGGCATTTTGTAAAATCCCATTGATTTCTGTTGGAAGACTCATTGCACGTTGATATTACTGTGCCACTGTCTATGCTTCAGGTTCAAATATTGAGCGGTTGTGAATAGTTCCACAATAACAAATAAGACGGCTGGAAATCATACATTGCGCCGATATATTTGCTTTTAATAATCAACGAACACCACTAACCACTCGTTGAGTTGCACAGTTTTGAAAACGAACGTTAAGGGTTGTTTTGGGACATGTCTGAGTAGCCTACAGTATGCCTATTGGCAGCCACTCTGACAAGTCAAAGGCGATTCAAACGATTCAGAAAGGTCGAGACAGGACCAATTATCAAAATTTCGGTGTCCACCACTCTACTTCATCCAAAACAAACCAGAAAAGGGATTCAAAGTGCTAAATACCGGAATTTTCCTTTAATCTTTCTAGATTACCAGGGTCTGGATTTTCCAGGCTACACTGACAGTAGAATGCATCAGGAATAACACAGGAAAACACTGTTCACCAAGTCATGATGATAAGCGCGGCACGGCGCAGCAGTAGTTTGTGATGTTTACTGAGTGTAGGCTAATCTTAAGTAATGTCATATATGAAAACTAGTATTACAATGAAATGTAGTATTGCGGTGGCAATACTGGTGACAGCGGCCATGCGTTAGTGGCATATGTGCTATCAGAGAGCTTCCATTTACTCCATCATAGGCTACTGCAGTGTATATTGCAAAAACTACAGGTACAGTTTTAGCAAAACTTGGTGAAAAGGTGTAGCACAGGCTAATGAAAACCCATTCATTTTTGGAGCAGATCCAACTCAAAGGTAGCCTGGCTCCGCCCTCCTATGTACTTCCGCTCAATTTTCCCTTCAGTACGTCGTCTGGGTCTGCGGTATATTCGCGGGTTTTCTCCTGCAGAAATCTGCAGGTCCCATCAACGAACAGAGGGAGTGGCTGAGAACGATGACGTTGAGGTCGTGCGCTAGTTTGAGCCAGAATACGTCACGACCAAACGTTAGCGATTGGTTATGGCGGATCCAGAGTGGCTCTGGGCAGATCCAATAGTTTTAAACTTCAACAGAGTACTCGCCTTCAAGGAAGTTAACACTTGGCAATGGAAAGTGGCCAGACTTTCTGTACACTATGAAATGTACGCGAGTCTGGTAGGACCAGGCTAACTCAAAGGGACCTTCAATATATTTTCCATAATTATAGTAGCCTAGGTTAGCCAACTCAATGTGCTTGTAGGTTAATGAAATAGTCTGTATTGTGAGGGAACACAAATTTTATTGCGATGGAATGCAAAAAGTTATTGCGAGGGAACGCAAGTTATTGTAAGGGAACGCAAAAGTATTGCGAGGGAACGCAAAAACATTGCCAGGGAACTCAAAAGTATTGCGAGGGAATGCAAAACTATTTCTCTAAATAAATACCCACGGCATCTCCCGTCAGCCTGGAAGGATACTTAAACCCTAACTATTTCCTTGTCTAGTTAGAGCAGCTGATGAATCTTAAGATGAAGTCATGCTGTCTCTCCCTTGATGCACATCATAGTAAATAAAACTCTGGTCCATTTTTACTATATTTGAATCTGACTGGGTCTTCATTCATCTGTGGTATCAAAATTTCCATCATGTCAATTAATCAACTTATAATGTGACAGTCATTATGGCAACACATGCTCCCATAAATTCTCCTTTATAGGCTTTTGGTCTTTATACACACACACACACACACACACACACACACACACACACACACACACCACACACACATAAACTAACATCAGTGGTTTCCCACAGACTTGCTAGTTTCAAGAAATTTTTTTTCTGACACAAGAAAGGATGTCAAAATAATGGATGATGGATGATGGATAATTGAGTTGTTGTTGTGCTTGTTCTCAGGAGTTCTAGGCTTTGTGAAGTGAGATTATTTATGACTCCCACTAGCGTAGTGTATTTCTAGCGAGTTTTTTTTTTCCTTCAGTAATTTTGTGTCAACAATTAACAATTTCCAGAACACTGAAAGGCTTGGCTGCACGAAACATGGTGGGCATGTAGCCCCAGCCGGACTGGACCCCCGAAAGGAGGGTAGGACGGACACAGTTTTCTGTGAATACCTCGAGAACCGTAGGGCCTAGGAGGAGTATATTTTTCTTGTATGTTGGGCTCGAGGGGTCATCTCAACCCATCCCATAACCACTCATTTAGGTTATAGCGCCACATAGTTAAAAATGAAAAAGCAAAACTGAGGCTCTGTAATCACAGGTATCTTTGGCTGAAGTGTTCAAAACTGCACAAAATGTAATCTGTAGAATCACTATGACACCCTCTTATTGCATGCTGAGTTTTGTGGAATTCCGTTCAAGGGGGGCCATACAATAAATTTATTTATGTGTACATTTGGTGACTACACAAATCGGCCTGCAAATGGGTGGTGTTGAGCGAAGGGTTGCCGGATGAAGTTGAAATTTACACACACACACACACTCATATACACACACACACACACACACACACACAATTACACGCACACACACCCACACACACATAAAGACAGACACACAGGTAGCACTAACAACAAAATTGTTAAAACATTCCTAATGACAGCCTGAAAATATGCTACAGAGAGAAACAGCAGATGTGGTGTGAAAAACGAACACCTTCTTATCTTCACCACTGATCATAAACCTTGGTGCTCACCATGGAAGCTTATAGACAAATAGACTCCGATATCAATATTTATGTGGTCCAGGCACATCTGGACCTTTTTCATCTCAGGGTTCACATTCCCTTGAACTCAAACAGTTTTTAATGGCTGTATATACACACAGATAAGTGTCATCAAGTGTGAGAAAAAATCATTCTTATGCCAGACTGCTGTTTGTTTCAACAGTTCAGCGGTTAGTACATACTGTAGTTCCAAACTCAACACTCAGGAGTCTCTGTACTGTGCTGTACTATACTGGTACATGATACTGCCTTGCAGTAACCACCCCCCCCCCCACCCCCCAAGCTACGTAGCTACTCTACCCTTTCCATCGAGTACATCCACTGTATGTTTGTTTGTGCTTTTACAACAGCATTGGATGCGATTCACATGTACCGTAAATGCTGGCACACGCACAGACACACAGACACACAGACACACACACACACGCATGCACACACACGCACGCACGCATGCACGCACGGACGCATGCACACACACACGCACACACAGACACACACACAGACACACAGACACACACACCCACTGTTACATCAGACAGCCTGCACATATGCTACAGAGCTACAACACACAAAGCATTAGCACGTATATAATACTATTATTATGTGTTGCTGCAATAAAAAGCAATAATGATGTACCAATTAATTAGCAAGACCCAGCCCACATGAGCACAAATATTAGTACATTTGCAAAACACTACACACAACTTGTGTGTCTTTGTGTACATATTGTGCAGTGTTTTGGAAAAAATGATCTGTTTTTAAAATAGTTTTTAAGTAACCGTTAAAAAGTCATTTTCCCTACAGGCTTATATAGCCTATGCAGGGGTGGTGTTTCCGTTCATGGGGCATTGTTTGTTTTCCCCAAAGCCACTGTTGCTAAGGACTTGTAAGTATTACATCAAATACAACTGAAAGACGTAGAAAGACTTCTGTAGAAGGCCAACTGTCACGCACATACACGTTTGGCCACCCCTGTGCATGGGTGGCCAAACATCACTTTCACGATTTTTCATTCAGTTTGTAACTCTGTTGCATACTTTTAGGCGGGGATCACAATGGCCAGCGGCAAGCGCAACGCAACGCTCAGACCATAATAAGTTCTACTGCATTTCGTTCTGAAGCGGCACTACGGACAATTGAATAGGCTCGCGTTGCGCTTTGAAAGTTGAAACCAAGTTCAATGCTCAGCTTATTCAATGCTAGCATTACGCCAGCGCTGCCACCGTTCTGCTTCCGGACAATAGAGAACAATAGGAAACCTGCCGCTTGCCACTGGTCAGTTGATCCCCACCAAAAACACAACTTTGCCGACAACGCTGGAGAGATTGGCCTGATTACCAACAATGACAAGACGGCCTATAGAAGAGAGGTCAACAACTTCTCACAGTGGTGCCAGATGAACAACCTCTCTCTCTAAAACTAGTACTAACTATTATCTGAAACTATTAACACTTTCCATTCACCCAGTTTAGGCAACCATATTGAAATTAAATGCTTTACAGTCAGTTTGTAATTTTGTATCACACTTTTGGCAAAGCTGTAAAATAAAGCAAACGCAAGCAAACATTTTTCATTTTCACTTCTTACTGTGATTGTACAGCCTCTTGAATTTCCTAACACAAAATATATAAATTCAAGCACTTTATGACCTGTCAATTTATAGATGTTTTCAAAAACTTGCAAAGGCCTTGAACTATATTTCTCAAATTCACAAACTTGTAAATGATTGAAGGACCCCTGAAATTTGTGGAACCCATGATTAGTTATGCTCTACCTAGCTGAAATAGAAAGTACGTAAGTGTGTGTGTGTGTGTGTGTGTGTGTTGGGGGTTTGAGTGAAGGGTTACTTTTATGCAGGAGACAAAGGAGGTGCTCTGTTGTACATCTCCCTCCGACAAGGCTGCCTCCTCCTCCTGGTTTGGGTCAATGAAGTCATAAGGGTCCTGATCTGCTACTGTGTTGAGAAAACACACACACACAAAATGTACAGACATACAACACATTATGATTGTACTTTAGTGATTTTCAAGATCTCTCTCTATCTCTCACCAAAATTCAGAAATGTACTCTCTGTCTCTCACTAGCAAGTCCTCTCTCTCTCTCTCTCTCTCTCTCTCTCTCTCTCACACACACACACACACACACACACGTACACACCTTTGCCACAGTCCAGCTTGACTAGTAGAGAGTGTGTATCCGCCCTGCCGTGCTCCCTTGCTGTCTCGGACACCTGCGAGTGCAGACTGACGGTGTCGTCGTCCGAGGGCTGTCACACATACGCACACCCGCACCCACACCCGCACAGAGGAACGAGGGAAGAGGAGGGGAGAGAGAAACAAGGAAAAGGGGGGGGGGACCAGAGAGAGGGAGAGAGAGAGAGAGAGGAGAGAAGTGTAAGCAATGCTAACCAGGGTTATGCTGGAGGGACAATGCCAATGACTGCTGTTGCAAGTGAAGGAGTGAGAGAATGTACGCGTGCTGATGACTGGCGTGTTACTGTGAGCGCGCAGTGGAGGGGGCAGGAGAGCAGGACAGGATGGAGGGATGGAGAAGAGTGGACAGAGAAGAGAGTCAGACACAAAGTCAGACACAGGACTCTACTGGCGTCTATGTCTGCTATATGTCCTCTGGGTAATACTGTATGTCCAGATGTCTAGTGCATTAGGGTGGAGTAATACTGGTTGTTGTATTAATAATGATTCTCACTCTCTGTGAGTGTGTGTGGTTGAATCTGTATTTTAAGTGTTTGTGTTATTTTTGTGTTTTTCCACATGTGTCAGCTTATGTGTGTGCTTGTGTGTTTGTGTACGGATATGTGTGTGTGTCTGTATGGTGTGTGTGTGTGTGTGTGTGTGTACTAAAATGTTTCCACATCTCATGTGTACTGACTGTGAGAGTGTGTTTATGTGTGTGTTTGTGTATGGGTTGTGTATGGGTGTACCTCTGTGGTGGAGAGCCTCTTGTCCCCGTTGTCGCTGCCAATTCCTGAGTCAGGGCCGTGGTTCTTACTGGGGTAAAAATCCTCCATGCTGCACACACACAGACAGAGATCCAGAGTCACTTTTCTATGCACTGGGGAGTCCGATTAGTCTGGGTGAACCCAGACAAACCTCTTAGTAGATCTGAATTTGCTCTGTCTGGAGACCCTCCCATTGAAGAACAAACATCACATTCTGAAATGCCAACCTGGTGTTCCATGAAAGTACTGTTTATCAGACGTTAAAAATTATGGCAAAGGGGTACACAGTTTATTGAAAAGTGACAACAATGGTAAGTTACTGGCACCCCCAATCACCCCAATATAAGTATGCTTTGAGGTCAAATTTGCTATATCATTTCATTTTAAAGGTAGCCCTTCTACCATGTGGAGCGTACCTGTCTGTTAAAGGTGGAGGTAGGCAGCGTTTCCCGAGGGAGGGCAGGTCGAGGGAGTCTGGCTTCTTGTCCGTGCGACATGCCTGGATGTTCAGATACTTAAAGATGTGAACTTTGCCCTTCAGGCAGATCTGCAAGGACCAGACAGAGGCAGAAGTCAACTGGCTGTTTTGCAGCTCCAAGGATGTGTTCTGTGCCCAAAGTGCCTCTAGTGGCCAAGACTTCACAAACTTCAAACACGTTTATCATGATTACCTAGCTTGTGAACCAGAAAAATCTGAGAGCTCATTGCATTAGTTCTGGTATATACTGTATCTAGACTCTTTCTAAAACCAAAACTTCTCTCCAACCAAAACCTGCTGGGTCTTTCACAACTGTTCATTTTGGAGCACTTTGGAAAACAACCAAATGCTAGGTAGTCATGTCTGTATTGAATGACTCGGACCATAGATTTTATTTAAAAGAGCAAACAACTGCATGACAGGGTTCATTGACAAGAAATATGTGTTGTTGAACTTCTGACAAAAAGCGGTAAAAGGTTGATGTACCAACTAGCTTTGGTAACGCCCATTGGAAATCGAAAATTAACTGATATGGTACCAAAATCTCAGAGAATTGACTAATGGCTATTCAGGCTAATGATTACCACTGTTTATCCTGTTGCTAAAATAAAGCACAAATCAAACCGACCGTACAATAACAATATCAAACAAACATAATAATGACCATGTGGTCAGTGGATCAACTGACAACGTTGGGATGTAATTCAACAACCCATCAACCTATACAATTTAATATTTGTCTTGCATACAGCCAGCATCCTCTGTTAAAATATGTGCATAACACTTAATTGCTATTGTGTTGTATCCTGTTAAACAATTTGTCTACTCTTAACTGCCCTGCTAGAGTCACTGGTCAAAGCAGTCCTCTAGATGGAGCCAGAGAGCTATGTTTGATAGAGAGCCTGACCAAGGGATGTCTGATGTATTAGTCCTCATTTATTCAGCAATCTGTCCAGATTCTACATCTGCGTTATACAGCCAATGGATTCCATCAGTTGTCAAAAAGGCAATATACAATGCATTTACGCACACACATTCACGATCACACACACTCATACACACACACACACCCACACACACCTGTGCGGGTGGAGACTGCATGGGGTTATTGTCGAGAATAATGTGCTGAAGCTGCCTCAGTTTCCTGTAGGACGTGGGAATCTCTGTGATCTTATTACAGGAGAAGTCCAGACGGATGAGAGGAAGATCTGACAGCTCTGGGTACGGAGGTGAGGAGAAGAAGACCTGTTAGTTGGGACTTATACCGGGGCTATGTCTGTTTCAATGTGCGTGTGTGTGTGTGTGTGTGTGTGTTACCATCTGGTAGCACTTGAAGGCAGTTCCTCCTGATGTTGAGTTCTCGTAAGGCCAGTAATTTCCCTATCTGAGAGGGCAGCACCTGAATCTCATTACAGCTTATGTCCTGCAGGGGGTAGCAAACACACAGTCACACAACTGACAATTGTATTACTACTGTGAAACTTCTAAATAGACCAAGACATTTTTGTATTGCTGTGTGTGATATGCAATAATGTGATAACCTTAATAAATAGTCAGCAACATTACCATTCAACTAATGAAGACTATAGTTGCTGTGCACTGTAGATCATGGCATCGAGAACAAATGACAAATGACACAAGAATGGAAACACACACGCACACATACACACATACACACACACTTCTGTGTGCTGACTCAGTAATCAGTAAAGTTCATGTCTGGGGGGTGCATACAGCATTACTTTGCAGGTCAATGAATGAATTTAACACTCGAATTGCACACAGTCACTCTCACACACACACACACAGACACACACAAACACACACGTAAATACACACACACACACACACACGCACTCACCAGTTCCATGAGGTCTTTGGCTTTGCCGATCTCTTCGGGAATGGCCACCAGCTTGTTGTTGCTGACCACCAGCACCCGGAGCGGAAGGTTGAACAGGTACTTTGGCAATGTGGACAGGAGGTTCCGACTGGGAAACCACAAAACACTCATCAATCAGCCAATCAGCAGGTTAACGACTAAGCCTCAACACACTGCCAGTGGCCATATATCCCAGCACCTCATGCTGCTATTCTTACACACAGACGGAACAGTGAAGACTAGAGAGCACATTTACACCCAAATAGATCATAATAAACCATCACCTAAGACCTCAAAAGGGGATTTTTTTTATTATTTTTAACACTGCAGTGCTAGAAAAGAACTGTTGTCTATGAGTGTTAGCATGCACACATCCTGATCACACATCCAGCATGATCTCATTTCTTAAGTCCATTCTTACTCGTTTACAACTCGTCGAGTTTTAGATAAATAAACAAATTCGTAAAAAAAACAAAATAGCCCCATGCGTGTGATACTGGGCAGAAAGTCAGTGCATCACCATGGATGAATTATGAATAATTGCTCTGACAGTGGCTGGGTGTGTATGCTTGTGAATTTGTGCGTGCGTGCATGCATGGGTGCATGTGTGTGTGTGTGTGCATGCATGCGTGTGTATGTGTGTGTGCATCTTGTCTCTTGAAGGAGGAAGTGCCACTGGAAAACTTTAAACTCCACACGGCATGAAAGAGGAAGCCTTCAGGCTGAGACATATGGCCAAAACTGGACCAGATCTGTTCCGCTCACACATTCGCATGCACACACTCACACACACACACACACACACATACACACAAACACACACAGACACATACAAACAAACAAACACACAGAAATGTACACACAAACACAAATTCACACACACAGATGATCACTCATTCTCCAGCTATGACTAATCCTCCAGTATTAATGTATGTGCTAATTTGGTTAAAGGACAAGTTCGGTATTTTACACTTAAAGCCGTTTTCAGATAGTTTATGATTAAATAGAACGTTTAAGATTGAAATTTGGACACATACTGCTGTCCTGAGAATTTTCGGTTTCTGTGGTAGCCCCCTCCTCCACAACCCTGCATAGGTGCACTGGAACAATCCTTCCTAAAACGCATTAAACTTTCGTTTACAAAGACGTGAAACTCACCGAGTGGTCAGGGGTATTCGCTGATATGCTCACACAAAAATCGAGGAGGGGGGGCGCTACCACAGAAACCGAAAATTCTCAGGACAGCAGCATGTGTCCAAATTTCAATCTTAAACGTTCTATTTAATCATAAACTATCTGAAAACAGGGCTTTAAGTGTAAAATACTGAACTTGTCCTTTAAGTATGCCTGTCATAAATATAAGAAAAGGGGGAAATACTTCAATAAAAATCTGACTGTAACTCAAGAGGAGGGATAGGATCTTCACATGCCCAAGTGGGTGCCCACCTCATGTTTTGAGAAAATTGTATCAACAGAAAGAAACGCTCACCGATCTATGAATAGCCAACTATGTGCCCACTGCTCTAGTTGTACACGTGGCGGGCAGAAATGCACATGACATGACTCATCTTGTTAAGTGGTCATTGCAGTAAGTGGTGATTTTCATTGGAAACCCAATAGAGAAAATCTGGTTAGAGTGCTTTTCAACACAGGCTGAAGGTGGGTGAACGAATAAGCAAAGTCAGATATATCCACATGCACTGATATCCACACACACACACAGACACAGACACACACACACACACACACACACACACACACACACACACACACACACACACACACACACACACACACACAGACACACACACACACACAGACGTACACACACAGACGCACACACACACACAGACACACACACACAAACACAGTGGGCTGTACCTGATGTTCAGGTAGGTGAGCATCTGTAGGTTGACGATGGCCTCGGGGATGCATTTGATGCAGTTGTGGTAGAGGTTCAGAGCCTCCAGCGGAGCGAACAGACACACCTCAGGAGGGATCTCTGTGAAGCGGTTCTTTGACAAATCTGTAAAACACACAAAACCACAGGCACATAAGTAAGACCCTTCTACCAATCCACTCTCCTAGAAGAGTTTATACACTGAATTATCAACTGCCCAGGAGTGAATCTCCTGAAAATGTCATTGAGCAAGCAACATGATTGAATTATGATTAAATGTTAGAGACTTTTAGTTTAAAACACACACACACACACACACACACACACACACACACACACACACAAACTCTCTCTTCTCTCTCTCTCATTCTCTCTATCTCTTAGCATGGTGGCAGCACAATGATGCTCTGAGACAACACCCTATTCACCCTAACGTTGGCCCTGTAATTGGCCTACTTGTTTCCCATACTCTTCATTAATCTAATTAATAATGACATCTGGGTTGATAAGGGTGAAACTTCCACCATATTATCAACAGAAGTCTATGGTCATGCTGCATGTATGCATTTATGTTATACGTAATTCTTGGCCTAATAACCACAGCTGCCTAAGCCATGCTTCCTACCAAGAAGAATATCTTATCTAATGGAGAGTAAATAGCACAAGTATTTCCCAGATCTACTTCTTACAGTAATAGCAGAAGCACTTCATACACACAACTCCTAACACACACTCTACAACTCTACACACATTAAGTAAAAGCCAGTTCTTTTCTGGAGCCTAATGACTCTGACGACGAGCAGAGAAGGAAGAGTCCGCTCTCTCAGTCTTAACTGATAAATCAATCCTACTGTGTCTCCACAGTGCTGGGCAGGAGACACCTTGAGGGAGAATCTAATCGATGGGGACAAAAGGCTCAGCCAAAAACAAAAGGGAGTCCGATTTAGCCGTGCCTCTTGTCTTCTTTAACAGCTTCCCACACCATCAGCTCTCACTGACACCAACCAACAAAGATGCAAATTTAATGGCCCTGGTCGTGGCATGACTGGCTGGGGCACCTGCACCGTACGCTGGCGGCCCAGGTTCGATTCCCGCCCCGTGGTCCTTTCTGGATCCCACCCCCACGCTCCCTCCCACTCACTTCCTGTCATTCTCCACTGTCCTGTCTAATTAAAAGCATAAAAATATACTTAAATATACTTACTTAAATATACTTATACTTACTTATACTAAAAAAAGATACAAATTGATGAAATGTACAGACACTAGACACACACACATGACATGCACAACCACAATACACAGGCCAAGTGAAAGACATATCTGTCCGTCCTTTTTGTCGAGCCTCTGTGTGATGGGTGTGAGTATGTAGAGTAAGATTCCAAACACAGGTAGTATTTAAATGCACGCTCAATAAGGTGCACTGAAGGAGGGAAGTGCATTGATTCCAGACATTATTAATCAATCTGTCTGAGAGAGCGATCGATCAGCGGAGAGGGCCACCTACTCAAGCTGATTCTCATCGGCCTTTCGTGACACGGCAGAGATCTTCTGACATTGCCCGTACACAATACACAAATACACACACCAACAAACACACTAGTACACACACAACCCACTGTGAACTACACACACTGTCCAATCATAAAGTAATTGTCTTTTGCGGTCCAGAACAGCCATGTAAAATGGCTAATGTAATGGCTGTCTCATTCAGCTAATGTGAGGGTGATGTTGACTGGTATTCCTCTGACGATTCCTCTGGGACTACAAGGAGATGGAAAGCACCCTGTAAGTGCTGATCCAGGAACAGTTTCCCATTTAGCTGATAATGGTTAAGGTTAGGGAGGGCAGAAGGAACACTCAAGAGGAAACATGATCCTGAATCTGCTGCTCAGTAGATTTCCTTCCAGTACTTGGCTATGGTAACACAGGAGCTCGATGATGGGGAATAGATTCGGTATCAATTTCAACTGACCAACGCACAGCGTTCTTCTGCTTTACACCAGGCAATTCAAGTTACCAGAGTGCTTCTCATTCACACACACACACACACACACACAAACACTTTAACATAGTGGCAATATCAGTACAAAACCACCCACCAATGAAATGCCTTTGCTTATGGGGTGAAAAAAAAGAGTCATCAACAAATGACTGGGTTTGTGGGGTCACACCCACAGGTGCTGACACACACACACACACACACACACACACACACACACACACACACACAAGGCGGAGTCACATCCCCTCCACTTCCTCTCCCCTCCCATCCACTTCCTCCCGGGTGGGCAGGGGGCCCTAGGCCAGACTTCCTGCAGCTGAGGAGGGGCAGCCAGCATCAGGGAGGAGGACACAGGAGAGGAGAGAAGGGGAAGAGAGGGTGAGGAGGGGAGGTGAGGGCCAGAACTGGGGAGAGGACCAGTCAGCTGAGCCAGAGGAGAGGCAGCACTTTGCCAAGAGGAGCTCACCTCGGCAGCGTATTCTAACATGGCTGTCAATCCACTGCCCTCTAACACAGGCCTGTAGCCTAACCATCAGATTAATGGACAAAACACGCCAGACGCTGAGGCAAAGAACCAGAACACCAGGTTGTCATGATGGCTGACTGAGCACTGATCACTGTAGTGCTGTTTCAAAACAGAGCAGGCCCCACTGAGGAGACAGTAGCAGGTAATAAATAGGTCACATATGAGCAGACACAGTAGGTTAGCATGTCAGAGTGTGTCTATTTGTGTCTCTGTGTCTCTGTGTGTGTGTGTGTGTGAGGGGGGGATCTGCATGTGTGCATGACAGTGAGAGAGTGTGAGAGGGAGAGAGAGAGTGAGAGAGAGAAAGAGAGAAAGAGGCTGACAGACACACAGACAGACTGACAGAATGAGAGGCTGTGCGGGCACGCTACAGATAGGACAGCCACATTTGCAGACAGCTGTATCGCTGAGAGGGGCATTCTGGAAGTCTTTTACTTCTTGAGTGGTTTCCACTGGCCCGTGTCATAAAGGAGGAAGAGGCTTCTGAAAAATTCATTGTGCTTAAAAATAGTTTGCTGAAAAAAGGCTCAGAGAGATGGAGGGAGAGAAAAAAGAGAGAAGAACAGATTTCAGAATCCCTCTCAGGCACATTAGCTTCCTGTTACCAGACAGTGGGCGTGGCCTAAATGGACCAATCGGATGAAAGAACCGAACATCTTCTTGACCCAGATTCGCTGCAATGAGTGGGACACCACACAAATGTTCCAAGACCCCAGCTGAGCTGCCTGGCAACACTGTCCCCGCCTCTCCGACCATGAACTAACCAACAGGAGATGATCCCTGGACCAACGCCCACTTTTGATTTGCCCTTCTGTGAGATGCTCTACTGCCATTAATTGGCCAATAATGCTCACACAGAATACACTCATGCTCATGCGTATGCATACTTTTTTACCTTCTCTCTCTCTAACTGTCTCTCTCTCTCTCTCTGTCTCCTTTTGTACTCACACACTCTCACACACATAGACTGAACACACAGACATACTGTAACTTCCCCATTCATAAAACTGCAGCTGTTCATTAAAAACTCAGACACCTTAATATCACACATTCTATGTATTAGCCTATATATAGTATATCTGTATCCAAATAGTAACACTATCAGCTTTCTATCCTGTCCTTTAATGCTGCTGTGAACACATAATATTTCACCAAAATGTTTCCCTGCACTGTGTGGTGTAATAAACAAACATTTCTGATCTCCTCAGCATAAACTGATATCACACACACAAATAAACAGATACATGCACACACACGCCCGCTTGCAGAAACTTACGCACACACACCAGCACAGACACACATGCACACATGTACAAACTGTTTCACACCTGAGAGCATTAGCCAGGCCATAGCAGGAACTGATACAGCAATGTCTATTTGTGGGCTGAGGTTTCAGTAATGCGTCAATGCATAAACTGCATTTGGGCAGCAACAGCCAAACAAATAAACAAACATATAGATACACATAGACAGTACATAATCCTATATAGGTGCAATTGGCAGCATTGCCTGCCTTTCATTTCCAGACCATGAACCTGAAATCCCCCCCAGCAATCTTCCGAACATTTAGACATTTCTTTGTTTCAGGCCACTGAGAAAACATTTTATACACATTCAGAAGGTGTCAGCTAATCTACAGAGGTAGGTCATTGCTTTGTTTCTTGTAAAAATGTGATATACTGCATCTCTTTTTAAGCATGTCACTCTTAAAGGTACAGGGATGTTGCTTACACCCACTCATACAAACACGCATGTACGCATGCGTGCGGGCACACACACACACGCTGAGAGGGAATTATCTGCAGCAGTCAGTGAAGGATTTTGTGGAGGTCTTCTTGCTGCCATGACAACCACACGCAGTGAGAAGGTGAGGCAAGGAGTGCTGTCTGCCTGCAAATGGAGCTCCCACACCCACCCTTCTAGACACACTGGCACTCAGTGAGTGTGTGTGTGTGTGTGAATCCACACATTCAGACACTCGCCCTTAGGAATATGCACACATATTCACACACACACACACACACACACACACACACACACACTCCAAACTACAGTCATCTCTGCAGATGCATGCTTTGTTGCTGCAGGGCCAGTCCCTGCAGCCTGACATATTAATCTCTCTACCCTAACAAGTGCACTCTGGAATATATATATTTAAAAGAAATGAAACTGCACACACACCCAAAATAGATGCTGAGAGATGGAAGAAGTGAACAACCAGAATGCATGCTATTTATTTTACACTTACACATTTAGCAAGTGAAAAAACAGTGTGCTTTTCCCATGCAGTGTATTGAAATAAACACAATCTCAGGGTTAACCACCAAACAGCATACCACACAACCAGTGGACTGTGGTTTAGTGGGTTGCATGTTAGTGCATCTGCAGGCTACTGACAAAATTACAGAGACAACATGGGTCAGTCAGTCAACGAGCCACAGCTGTTTCAGTGAGTCCAAAACAAGGAACCTGAGGCTGGTGATGCTAAATGGCACAAGGTACGGCTAAGCCTTCCACACAGACTGGTAGCGCTGTAGAGAAGACTGTGGACAGGGAACTAGTGTTAAGGTCTCCAGTGCCTGTTTAACATGCAGGTCACAAAATGGAAACCTTTTCCCTCTCTCCTGCAACCAGAGTGAGGCTCACCAGGTTGAGTTTCAAAAGGCCTTAAATCAATTCTCAGTTCACATTTCACTCTCCACCACGCACACCACAGCACTATGAAGCAAGCTACACACACACACACACAGTGAGTCCCACAGAAATAGTAGATTTTTGCTCATTCAGCTGCTTATAACAGAATCTGGGTGAAAAGGTAATGACCAAACAATCAATAAAAGAATGTATGAACTACAAAAGTGTGTGTGTTGTGTGTGTGTGAATATTAATTAAGTCATGCAGCCATTCCATTCTTGTTCCTCCATGGGTCTTAACAGCACAGTAGTAGGCTAGATCCCAGACAACCACTACTTCTGCACAGATCTGGACTGAGATTTAGACACCATACCATACAGGAAGCTGCACACCTATTCTGTCAGCGTGGGATGTTTGTATATGTTTTGTTGGTGGGTGTGTGTACATCTGTTTGTAATGAGAGGAGACATTTCTTTTCTTTTGACCTCCAAAAGAACACATACAGCCAGAGGGAGGTGCAGTAATCTTCTTCTTCACAGACACATGCTATTTAAATCACACACACACACACACACACACGCATGCTTGCACACACACACACGCACAGAGGCACGAATGCTTGCACACACACACACGCACGCACGCACGCACGCTTGCACACACACACGCACACACTTGCACAAAAGTGTCACACCTCCAAATCAGTCAAAACTATCTCAGAACACATGACTCACAGGAAGGACAATGCAATTTACATGGGCATTTATCTAATAAACCACCAAAAATAGATTTAAAAACAAACTAAACTACCCACCGCCACACTGGCCTTATGGCCAAAGCCACAGAATCAGGCCCCAAACACACCAGAAACCCAGAGTGGACTACAGATGAAAGGGGGCCTTAATGCAGGTGGACAGGTGCGGAGAGTCAGGGGGGGATGAGCCTCCCAATCCTGCCCACAGGCTAGCAGTCATCAGGGTATGATGTGCATGGCACGTAGCCTGTTTACACTGGTTAAAATATATGTATGCTAACATAAACTAAATCCACATAAAATACATAGCTTCGAACCAACACTAAAATACAGACTGACAGGCAGGCCTGCCCAATCACTACAGCCATAGCTAATTCAACACCCACTCATGCTAGCCTACATGCTGCAGCAGCTGGCAAGCAAGTACACAGACAGAGGCTTGAACATCGTATGTGACACGGGAACAGAATTGGAGAGGAGTGAAGCAAGAGAGGGGGGAAGAAAGAGATTGAAGGAAGGTGGGAGATGGATGGACAGAGATGGATAGACAAATTGAGAGAGAGAGAGAGAGAGAGAGGGTGGGGGACGAGATGGGAAGAGCAAGGCTTGGTTATAGTCTGTCGTGGTTAATGTAGATAAATGAGAGAGAGGAGAAGATGAGAGAGAGGAGGAGAGGGAGCTTATAGAACGAGGCAAGTGTAACAATAGGAGACACATGTAAGCAAAAAGTCCTCTAAACCCCCATAATGATAAGTATGCAGACAGAAATAACAATTAATGGCTTTTATCGAGTCTGCTTTGGGGGAAACACTGTAATAGAATCCGTGGTAGTATAACTAATGAGATTCTGTAAGGCAAGCCCTGCACAAGAGTAGGAATAAACTCACTGACAAAGTCTGGGAGAGAAGCAGAGACTGTAGACTGTGCTTTTGTGTGTGTGAGTGTGTGTGTGTGTGTGTGAGAGTCTGTGTGTGTGTGAGTCTATGTTGATGTCTGTGTGTGCGCGTCTTTCTCAGCAGGGAAGCACTGATCTCTTCTTCACCAGGATCCTGACTACAGACTCACACACACACACACACACACACACACACACACACGCTCTTTCACACACACAGAGACACACAGAGAGAGCAAAACACAGCCTAGCTCTAGGCTGGTATCTCTTCCTCGAAGCTGAGGATTGATCAGCACGCAAACACTGAGGCGGGATAACTAAGAGCTCCAGCGTGATGCACTCCACAGTAGTAGCCTGCCAAGCTAGCCAGCCATGTGGGCAGGCAGACAGGCAGGCAGGCAGGGAGCAGCACCCAGGAATGAAATATTCAGAGGAAATACCATCTAGACAGGTCAGCTCAGCAGCATGGCTCCCACTGAGAGCTTAGAGACGCCACCGTCTCAGATGCAACCACACTGGCCTATATTCACTCCAGAGAGAGAGAGAGAGAGGGAGAGAGAGGGCAAAATTAAAGTGATAACACTGAAGTCCTGAAATAGGCCAAAGGGGATTTTCCACCAATCCAAATGTGGCACCCTGAAAGGATAACTCACTTCCTCTTTTTGGGCTGCAGCGAGAATGGAATACTTCTCCCTCTGAAAAGTAGGCTGGAGTCAAAAAGCATGATGACATTATCAACACAGCTGTTGAAATATTCAAAAGTAGGGGGGGAAAAAACGGCCACACCACCCCATTCATAAAGGGAACCACTATGAAGCTACTGCATGTTTGATCACAAAGCAATCAGAATATGTCCACACAGCAGCTGGGCATGAGCTCGAGAGGATGAGGCTGTTTCTCTCTACTGTCGGTTAATCTGTACCTGTGACTTACTGTCCAACGGCCTCAAGGGTTCCCTGGAAAGTGGGCTGTTGTACTGGTCCGCTGGCTGGCTCTTATCACAGTATTCCGGACAGTCTGTCTGGCCTGTTGGCCAACTGTCCTACTGACTCACTGTTGCACAGTGAGTCTGGCTTGTTCACTAACTCACTTTACCACTAGTTCACTTTCTTTTTGTCTCACTGGTTGGCTTACTTGTCATCATTTGTTTCCGTTTCTGTTTTGATGCACAGGAGGTCTATTCTGTTAATAGAAATGCACAGATGCCATGACTGAGTGAATGTAGGTAGGCCTACGTTATATGCAACATTTCAACAACAGTGTTACTGGAAGTGAACCATATGCTTGGATGGAAGCCATTTTGATCAGATGTGATATCTACAGCAGAATCTTGATTCCTACTAATTGTCATATCAGTTGTGAGAATCTTGTGATCAAATGATAATTCTATTTACATAATTAAAACATGACATTTGTTTGCAGTTATATATATATGGCAGTTGCTGTTACAGTGCTACAGTCTCCACTGTCACAAAATGAGCAAACTTTCACAAAGTGAGCAGTGTTCTTCCCTCCCCAAGGGCAGTCATCCGACATCAGTCACTGATGTGTACACGGAGGAAGACAGCTTCTTATATAATTGACGTTTAACTATTGCGTAACAGTAGTCTGCTTATTGTATAAGTATAGCGTGATCGAGGCAATCAACATTGTTGGGTCATTGTTACAAAATCAATATGGGCTATATGTATGGAGATTGTTTATAGACTGGGTGACATTGGCCTGTGTAGTATCTCAAATAACAATCTGTCTCATAACACACTAACATTTTTATACAGTATGAGGGAACAGGCCCAGTCTCACGTCATTTGGTTCTAGTTTGCCTGTTGGAAAAGATCTGACCAAACATCTCCAGACAGCTCTGCTGAATGATCTCTCAATGCTGTGTGTCTGTGGCAGCCAAGCAAACAAAAACCTCTCAGCCTCAATGAGTGTGCTGTGATTTCATATGTGTTCAGCTCCAGTTACCACCAAAGTACTACATGGGCATAACAGAACAATGACCATCACAGTGGTGAGGCTGAAATCAGTTACCTACTTGCTTTTAGACAACCATAGTGGCTTCATACATCTATATACTGTATGTGCTTGTGATTGTGATTCCAACTCAGTAAGATTTGCTACACAGTGAAGCATGGTATTGTTTAGATAATGGAGGTCCACTGTGATGTTGGGGGGCATGTTTTTCTCTCTTTCTCCTTTGTTTTGTCCCTGCTGTCAGCTGCTCAGCAGAAGGGTTCCAGGAACCAATGCAAGCTCATATATACAGACAGACACATATTGGTGAACACACACACACACACACACACACACACACACACACACACACACACACACACACACACACACACACACACAGCCCTCTGAGACTAGCAAGCCCCACTGTGAGGTCACTCAATTTAGATGGGGCGTGTCACACAATACCATGTCAAATCACACACACCAGAACCCCTCCATCCACTCACACACACACACACACACCCATACAGACCTACACACCCACTCACACACACCCACCCCTGGGACGGAGCTGTAAATGGCAGATGCTTGAGTAGGTCCATTAGCCCAACGGGAAACTAGAGAGGCCCCTCATCCGGGTCAGGGACATGAAGCACACACCCACACACGCACACACACACAACCTGCCTTCCCTTCATGAACCTCACCTCCACCCAGCCCACCCCCACACACCCCCGGCTATTCTCTCAGGTCTTTCTCACACTATCACTGAGTGTAGTGGTAGTGTGTGTGATGAGACCATGGATACTGTACATGAATACAGTGCTATTCACGTATTTTGTGTGTGTGTGTGTGTGTGTGTGTGTGTGTGTGTGTGTGTGTGCGTGCTCCTGGTTATGTTCACATCCACATACATTTATGTGTTGGTGCATATGCATGAGTGTGTCAGTACGTCTGTCAGTGTTCACGCATGCATGCGTGTTTGTGTGTGTGTGTGTGTGAGTGTGTGCGTGGCTGCCTCCGTGTTTTGCATGCGTGATGCATGGCTGGGCCCATTGAGCTGAAAGTGGCGGTGGATCTCAGGGGACCCCCAGTGGCCAGACTGCGGTGACCTTGAGCGGGGGACTCATTAGGGTTGAAGGACACACACCGGGCCAAGCCAAGCGTGGCGACACCATGATTGAGTGAGTCCGCCTCAATCCTGCCCCCATCGTGTCCATAAAATGACCACTCTAGGCAATCATCTCATGATAAAGGTGTTGTTATCACTGCCATCAATACTCTTTGGTTATTCAGGTTCATACTTCAGTCCCAGGAAGGTTACAGGGCACTTATGTATAAGGCTTTGAATGTAGATAGGCGTGCACACATGTGTGTGTGTGTGTGTGTGTGTGTGTGTGTGTAATGCCCAAACATGTTAATGAATTAATGACCAGACCAGACTGTGGATGTGTGGATGTGCATCAGCGTGAGCAATACTAATGCGAGCCGCTGTCCAGCCTGTCAGAGCTCAGCTAGAGCAGGGGAGGAAGCTCAGCTGGCCCAGGCTGCGTGTGGAGGCACGTACATACTCTCCAGCATTTAATCCCTTCATCACTGAAGCCCTCCTATTTCTAAGTTGGCGTCCTGATGGACAAACTACTCAACTCCACTTGAACATATAGTTCATTAAATATCTAACCTGATTATATAGAAGTAGGTCTATAAGAGTTTGGTTCCAAAACGCTATATCCACCATTTTATTTTCCAAGTAATTTCAGTAGAACTGTAATTGGGTATTGTTATTTGATTTATCTTTACTCCATTATAACAACACAACTGCAAGTTGATTGATATTACCTGAAATACACAATTAAATAGCCTGACATTTTAATGTTTTTAAAAACGGAGATATAGCGTTTTGGAACCAAACTCTTCATCTCCTCTCAGTGAAGTCATGATGGTCATACAGTAAAGGAGCATTGTATGTGGTTTCATCTTACACAGTAAAGACTAAATGTTTACTGTGCTGAACATAATCTTCAAACACGTTTACAAAACACTGCAATATAGGTAATCCCCAATATTCTATCCCCTCATTTTGGAATTGAATGGTGTAATTTAGAGAAATATGTCAACCTCTTGTGAAGAATTGAGGAATGCTCTTTTAATAAAACTATCACAACAGACAAATAGTTCTACTAAAATCTAATGAGTGCATCACCTGTTGTACAAGCACATGCAATCTAATCTCCTAGTCCCTGTACTTTTGCCTTTCAGACACTCAAACCTACACCCCCACACCACCCACGCACACATGCACGCACGCACGCACACAAGAGCTCACTCACACACATACACACACAGATACACACACGCACGCACGCACACACTGACACTGCTAGACAGGCATGAAAGCACTCCCTTGAACACATGGTCCTAAACTCAAACCTAGTAAGGTGCCCCTCTGGGTGCCTGATTTAATTGGACTATTGGGGGCCTGAGCAGCTGAGGGGCCAGTAATAGATAATCACAGAATGACAGAGTAATTACACATATCACACACGCGCACACACACACACTGCTGTGTGTCTGATTCCGATAAAAACCTGAATGTTTCCATTACCCTCCAATAATCCCCTGAAACACACACATACACACACAAAGATACAAACCTACTGCTGTGAGTTAGATTGATATAAAATTCTGCATTTTCTATTACCCTTTGCCACCCCCTCCAAAGAGGATCCACAGTCTCACGTTCACACTCATTAACAGGATCAGTGGTATGCATAGCACCTAGCCTATATACCATTACATATGATTAAAGAGATTACACCCTCACAACATATGCAGATTAGGCCTAATAGGATAGACGCCATGCAGAAGACCCTTGAGAGTATAGCAAATGGAGGGGATGAGACATGGGCACTCTTCATGTCGTGTACATGTTGGTAAGGGGTGTGTGTGTGTGTGTGTGTGTGTGTGTGTGTGTGTGTGTGTGTGTGTGTGTGTGTGTGTGTCTGTGTCTGTGTGTTTGTGTATGTGTGTGAGAATGTGTGTGTAAACAGTTTGTCAGTCAATGGCCTTGTATAGAGTAAATTGCAGTCATTATCGCACAGAATCCTGACACAGGCCCATTCATCACACACCACATACATTAATCCTGAGCATCAACAAGGAGCAGCAAAGATACACAGACACACTGTCCACCACACCCTCTGTGTCTCCCTTCCTCCCTCTCTTTCTCTCCATCTCTCTCTCATATTGAATGCTGTCTTTATCTGTTTCTGCCAGACAGCCACAGATGAAGCCTACCAGTACCCAAACCCAAACACACACACACACATGCACACAAACCTAGAAGGCTAGACTGAAACACACATAAACATCTGGATGCACACAGACACTAGATGCACATGCGCACACGCACACACACGCACACACACACACACACACTTGTGCAGACCCCCTGTGATGTGTTGAGTGCCTGGGGAAGGAACAGATTTATTGCCCATCTCAGCAGCGAAGAGCAAATTAAAATTGTTCCATAATACCAAAACATGGAGGTGTCTTTTCCTCCAACATTTTGTGTTAACATTAATATAATACTGTATTATGTAATATATAACTTAATGATAACATAATAATCTCTTTCTCTCCCTCTCTCTCTCTTTCTCTCTCTTACACACACACACACACACACGGACACACACTAGTCAATCCAGCCTGTCAGCTTCAATGTTAACGACCCTTTGTTCCCATAGCTGTGACTTCAGAGCTCCAGACAGAGAGAGAGAGCGAGAGAGAGAGAGAAGGAGGAGGGGAAAAGGAGGAGGAGAGAGAGCGAGCAGGAGAGAGAGAGAAGGAGGGGAAGAGGAGGAGGAGAGAGAGCGAGCAGGAGAGAGAGAGAAGAAGGGGAAGAGGAGGAGGAGAGAGAGCGAGCAGGAGAGAACAAGAGAGAGAGAAGAAGGGGAAGAGGAGGAGGAGAGAGAGAGAGCAGGAGAGAACAAGAGAGAGAGAGAAGAAGGGAAGAGGAGGAGGAGGAGAGAGAGAGAGAGAGAGAGAGAGAAGAAGGGGAAGAGGAGGAGGAGAGAGAGCGAGAGAGAGAGAGAGGGGGAGCAAGTGTGTGTAAGAGAGAGATCACAGCCAGATGAAAGGCTGAGACAGACAGAAAGAGAGTAAGAGACAGACATAGAGAGAGAGAGAGAGATATAGAGAGAGATGGGAGAGAAAACTTGGCTTGACCATGCCATCCAGCCCCCCCCACACACACACACACCTTTCATGCCCCAACACCCCCCCCACACACACCCTTCATGCCCCAACACCCCCCCCCCCCTGTGCACTCTCACATCCCCATCCCCCACAGAAGCTCCACTGCAGACAGATGGATGATGGCACATTATGGATATGCAGGGATCTCTCCATCTCCCAGAAATACCCACCAGATCTGCTGCTCTCTCTCTCTCTCTCTCTCACACACACACACTCTCTCTCTGTCTCTCTAACTCTCGATCTATCTCTGTATCTCATAATGCACCTTCAGAATGTTTTATAGACATGAAACCATGACAGACAACAGCAAATCAGGGCCAAGGTAGAAGTACACTTTTCCCCGACAAGTCATATTATCCCTTATTGCTCTCTTGCTCACTTCCCCTCTGTCTACTTTATTCCTCTTAGCCCTTTAAACTACTCTCTCTTCCTCCTTCTGCCCCTTTGCCCAGTCTTCTCTTATTTCTACACACACACACACACACACGCACGCACACACACACACACACACACACACACGGTGCCGATCTCAGGATCCCTACCCAAGCTGTGAGGCCCTGTTACATTTCCTCATGTGTTTATTTGTTGACCTCATATCAGACTGCACTTCTTTCTTCCTCATCCCCAGTGAAAGCCGCCTCTGGTGCCAACGCAAACACAAAAACACAAACCCACCCGAAAACACACCACAGAGATAAGCACTGAGAGAGAATGTGGACAGGGCCAGTCTGAACATGCCACACTGAAAAACAAAATAAATGTTACCAAGGTTACCTAAGCGGCTTTATCTGGGCAGAACATTCTGCTTGTCTCCTCTAAACATAATGATGATGTGGCCTCGGCGAGAGGGAGGTAGCCTAGATCCTGAACAGTTCAACCTGGAGTTGGAGGCATTTACATTTCACATTTGAATGGCAAATTAAAAACGCATTCTCTAGTTTTTCCATACAGTCTCTCTCTACACACACACACACACACACACACACACACACACAGAGACACAGACAAACACACACACACACACACACACACACACACACACACACACCTACACAAACACACACACACACACACACACTTCTACTACTCCAGCCTCTGCATACCCATCTCTCCCTCACTCTGGAACTGATGAACCTCTAAAACCCAGAGCCCCCCCAACTGAGCTTCACAAAGAGCCTCACCTCTCCCCAAGTCTGCCTCACTCCCCCTCCACTGCACCTCCACAGGTCCACACAACAGAGAGAGAGACGTGGAGAGCAGAGAATGGAACAGAAGAGAGGAGAAAAAAAAAGACAGGAGAGAGACAGGAGAGAGGGAAGAAAAGAGAGAGAGACAGGAGAGAGGGAAGAAAAGAGAGAGAGACAGGAGAGAGGGAAGAAAAGAGAGAGAGACAGGAGAGGGAAGAAAAGAAAGAGAGACAGGAGAGAGGGAAGAAAAGAGAGAGAGACAGGAGAGAGGGAAGAAAAGAGAGAGAGACAGGAGAGAGGGAAGAAAAGAGAGACAGGAGAGAGGGAAGAAAAGAGAGGTACTTTTGTGAAGCTGTCCAAACCGCTCTCCCTCTCTGTGTGTCTCTGGCGAGCCCCTGCCCATGTGCCATCTGTGACGGTGGAGGGGTGACAGCAGGCTCCGTGTCTGTCGGCTGGAGCTCACAGGCCCCCTCGCTGACCCCCGCAGATGACAGTTTAACTACAGACACACCAAGCGTGCAGACAGCCTCTCACCCAGCATACGCACACCAGCAGCAACACCAACAATTAGACGACTAAATCCGAAAAACAGCAAGAGCTACTCAAAGCTGCTAGCCCAACACCAACAGATCAGGTATCCCAACACCAACAGAGCAGCTATTACAACACCAACAGTTTTAGATGACTGCATCAGTTATCCTGACAGCAACATAAATCTGTTAGTTCAGCACAGAGACTCAGGTAAGCCCAATAGCAACAGTTAGATAAATCAATCATCCCAAAAGCAACAGTTACAAAAAATGTTGGATGGATGCTGTTGGGTCCTTAGTTGGGTTATTTTTAACTCATAATTGGAGGATTTTCTGTAGCCCAGCTGCTGAGTTACTGTGCCCCCAATCAAATGCCACAGTTAGCATTTCCATCCAGCATCAACCCATGAACAATAATCTTCAACAGTAACACCTAATGCTGTGGCTCATAGTACATATCGGTAATACTGTTTGATGGTAAAAGACAAAAATGTCCTCACAGGTTTGATTTTGTTTTGAGGCTTCCTGAGATTTTTTTCTTATGAAAAATAAATGGATGCATACATTACTTTTTTTAGCAGCACTTCAAAAGCCAAAAGGAGCTACAGAGAGTGTTGCCATGGGGAGACACTTCTGTCTAAGATGAAGCATCTTTCTACTCTGATTGAAGCTTTCATAAATGCTATACTGTGATTAATCTGCATCAAGCCACCATGTGTACGATTCTAAAGAGCACCGATATACATAAATGCCACCCTTCTCATCACCAACTTTCTGTACAAAAAAGATTTTCAGTTTAGTAGCTTATTGAAATTTTCCCTCATTTGGTAAATTCTATCCCAGTGGTGACTGGAAAACCACCTCAATGCCAGCTGATGGGAAGGCTCTGGTAATCCCATCAGGATCAAGGCCCCATCTGGACTAGATCCCTCTCACAGAGCCAGCTCCTCTTTGGGTGACATTTCCAAATGGCTACGCAGCTCAGAACCCATTACATTTTAAAAGGCAGCCAATGACCTCTGCCTGTCGGGCTCAGTATCACCCAAATGGTGAGTGGGCTGGACGCACTCTATCTGCTCTGAGGAGCTCATGGAAGAACCATTATGCTCTGAGCTGGAGCACCTCTGCCCATCTCCACAGCATTCACTAGGCATCGCCACATTTGGTGTGGCCACCCAACAAAGACATCAGTGTGCACGCAAGCAACACAGTCATACACACACACACACACACACACACACACACACACACACACACACACACCTCGAGCTTCCCTAATTAGATTTATATCTCAGAAGATCTTCAAGCCTGTAAGGGGGAATTTAACTAAGTCTCATCACAGGAGTCGAAATAAATAACAGAGGTCTACCTCTGTGAGTGTCCCAATATAGCTAATCAGGTTTTTTTCTGTGAATTGAATGACCGTCTATGTGGCTGATCTGGATAAAGGAGCTAATGGTTGACCACCGTCATCACTTAGCTCTGCAGTCCTCCTCTAACCCAGCCTGAGTGCTTTTCCACATGCAGTTGTGTGCAGCAGGAAATGATGTGCTCTATTGTCTAATATCTTTTGGGTTAGATTAAGATGGATTACGTGTTATGAAAGCATTTCCTACACACACACACATGCATGCACACACACTCACACGTGTGCATCTCAAGAAACACTGAGATAGACACGCATGTATATGAGTACGTAGGCCTATGTTCGTAAAAAAAATAGCCTTTTATCTACCCATTCAGAATGCATCCTGAGGCATTTCCAGCCCCTGTTTACATCCCAAAATTAGGCCAATCCCTCCTCAAAACACACACAGGCACATGCACACGTACACATGCATACACACACACACACAACAGCAACAAAGAAGGCATACAATCTTCCTCCTTCAGATGTCTCTTTCACAATCCTCCTCTCCTCTAAATACACTCCCACGCTCCATCACCACGGCACATTTCTCTTTCTTTTGCACATCTCTCTTCCAATGCCATATACCTCCCTCAACATCCCCTCCCACATACACTGACACACACACACACACCAACACCCCCCCTCCCACATACACTGTAACACACACACACGCCTTCTGAAGAAGGCTTAATGTCAGTCTACCCCTCCCCCCCCCCCACACACACCAGCGTCCCCTGAGGTGTGTAAGGAGAGAGAGGGTCTTGAGACGAGGCCCAATTAAACACCTGCATGCTCTGGCAGATTCACCGCACGTCCCAAGATCAAACGCAGACGGAATTCCTCCACAGCAACGGCTGGCTTTGTCGATGCCTAGGCGCTGGGGCATCGATCTCTACTAGTCTCTTTTTTTCAGCCTCTGATGATGAGAGGTGGTGTGATATCATACAGTGATAGTCATGAATGACACGGCTTTGACACGGACGTGCCAGTGGACCACAATGAAGCTTGAAAGCTCCTTTCAAACAGCTGACAGGTTTACATTTCAGAGACAGGAAGTGGTGCCACCTGCCAATCAATCTGATGCCCTCCTTCTTCATCACCTCCAACCTCTCAAAGTATCCATTCAAGCATAAACACACACTCAGAAGAGCACTAGTGAGGTGTGAAATGGAGTACCTATCAGATTGATTTTAGACAGGAATGTGATAGAGATGTGAAGATTTTAAATCACATTCTTGTTACTCTACAACAACTTCACTGAATCACCACTGTCGACACAATGAGGTGCCACAGACATCAAACTGTCAGGTTGTCACAAGAAGAAAAACAACACTCGTTGGGCCTGGAGGGCTAGGAGTTGAGTAACTCGTGAAATTTAAGAACACCCCAATGGATTTTAACGGCTTTGCCGTTGGCAGAGACTGAGTCAAGAACCAACATGGCCAGACCGCATCACATTAGCAGTGGAGTGTTCTCATATTAGCACACGTTAACGCTGAACTCATGCTTTTGTAATTAACCTCCCTCTGACAAGTGAATGGGACATTCACCTCAGATGGAAAAAATGCTCAGTCATGAGAGATGCCTTTCTGTGAATGTGGTGGAAATCTAATTTGAATGGCTGAATCTAAAAGCCAGTTGGCATGTCTCTGGAGGGAAAGCAGGTGACTTCAATTCACAGCCAGAAGCAGAAGAGAAACGAAGAAGCGAGACAAACAAAAACGGTTTTATTGGAGGTGGACTCTCGGCACCGGCGGCAGACGACATGTCTAAACACGACAGGAACCTGAGGGAACCTTGAACGGTTCTCTTGTGGAAGGCAAGGAGCAGAAATGTGGATTAGGGCTGTTCTGTCAATGGGCCCTCAGGGCAGAACATGACAGATGATGATAATGCAGTCGGAAGAGAAGAGGACAAAAGAAAAGAAAACTGAAATGAAGGAAACAAAAAGAAAAGAAAGCATTAGGGAAAACACATTTGACAAACATGAGACCAACATGGGGGCATACAATGGGCCCTTCATTGTAGGAACACTGTGTGCAGATTCGTCTCAATGGGTTACCACAATTACCCCCAGCATTGTGGAATTACAGCAAGAGGTAATGATGGGGAATGATAGGAGAGGCATTTGAGGAAGGCCATGAAAAGAGAGAGAAAGACAGAGAGAGAGAGATGGGAAGGAGAGTCCAGGAGAGGAAAGTGGATACAGATCCTTTTATGGTAAAAGTCTGTGTAATGGTGAGCATTGGAGGGGTGCGTGTGCGTCTGTGTGTGTGTTTGTGTACATAGGCGTGGGAGCTAAGGGTGAAGCAAAACATGATCAAGGGCTTCTAAAAGAGGGTGACCACTGACAATATAATCATTTACTGTCCCAGCAGGATAAAACAGGACGCGTGTGTGTGTGTGTGTGTGCGCGAGTCAGTGTGTGTAGATGAGAGTGAAACAAGCCCAGATTGTTTATGCCGACACACCGTTTTTGTTTTCACTGGTTGTCAGGGGGTGGGGGGGCGGAGGGTCTGTTGGCAGGCGTCCAGTTGTCGACCACTCGGCCCAAAGCCCAGCAGTGGCTAACAATGCCCTGTGTGAACGTGTCAACTGAAAACACACACACACAGAAGTGCGGAAACACCAGACAATGTGTTCACACAACTATCTCAAGAATTTTAGGCACTTCATGACGTTACAAATGTCCATTCCCTCATCTCCATTTTTCTCTCTCATTGCCTCTCCTCCTCCTCCTCTCTCTCTCTCTATATATATCTTTCTCTCTGTCATCCCATTTCTCTTTCTCACATGGTTGTTCTCATTTACGGTGACTTTTATAATAATACTTTTTATTACATTTTTCTTCCGGGCTCAGTTATATAACGGCATGTCTTTTCATAGGAGCCTCAGCCCCAGATGTCAACTTCCATGCTGTCTCCCTCTGGCAATCTCTTCCCCTCTCTTCCTCTCTCTCTCTCTCGCTTGCTGGCTCTTTTTTATCTCTCCATCTGTCTGTCTATCTGAAGAAAAGGACAATATTCATGGCATCCCTACTCACACGCTTCTTTCTAGTCTGGTTTCTGTCCCTATAAAATCTTGGTGAGTCTCATCATCCACATCATCCAATATCTCTCGCCCTCAGCTTCTTCTTGTTGTTCCTGTGTGAGTGTTTACTCTTCTCCAACCTGCCTGTGGAGGTTCCTTTCACCCGTCTCCAACCCCATGCAGCCAAACCAGCTGTGGCACTCTGGTCTGACCTGTCCAGTATGGCAGCGCTGGCACTCAGCTTGGACAGGTACTCAGGGCCTGCTGGCTCAGCAGCCTCGGTGCAGACACGCAGTATCCTCTCACAGCAGACATGCTTTCCCATGGGAAAATGCTCTCCCTCGGACCACAGCCTAAACAGCACAGCTGTGAATACTACAGTATCTGTGTGGACTGTGGAGGTGTTAGTGTGTTAGTGTGTGTGCGTGTGTGTGTGTGTCCAATCCCCAACATCAAACCCAAACAAACGTTGTGGCAAATACAGAGACTCGCATAGAAGTGAAAATGAGATGACCCACATTCTGTACACACTCACACACACACACACACACACACACACACACACACACACACACACACACACACACTAATGCAAACACACATGGGCAGGCATATCACACTCACTGTTGGGAAGTAGCCACTTTCTCTGCTGCTCTTCTCTTTGCCTAAGGGAAGAGTTTGATGTGAACACATGGACTAAAAAGCTGCCAATCCCTTAAGGGGATGCACACTTCATCTAAAAGACCTGCTTATCGGATGGAAAATCTCCTCCTCCTCCTCCTCCCTTTCTGACACACACTCCCTCTCATGCTCTCTTTCATACACACTAGTTCTTCTCCCTGCGGTACAGAGTAAGCCTCATATGAAGAGTGAAATCTGTGATTGTTCTCTAACAGGAACTCTTCTTGAACTTTATGGAGAACTTAGACAGAGCACTGTTTACACCACCACCCTCCACATATACAAACATACTGTACAATGACCTCACTAGCAATATACAAGACTCAACCTGTCATAAAGATCTAAAGCAATTATACACATTTAGGTCAGGCAGATGCAAAGCCGGCCTAAGTCTCTTAGACGTACTAGTGCTGATGTGTCACCCTGTAGGTGTGTAATCCTGTGGCATTAAACGGCTATCAGGGCGACCCCTCACATGCTAACTGCCCTCACGCTAATCCATCACTGCTCCCTCTCCTCCCAGCACAATGGCCTGTTCCCCACTTCCACCACTCACCATGTGCCAAACACACACACACACCCATCCACACAAACACAAAGAAATAAACAAAAGCACACAATATAATACACACAGAAGAGAATACACATAAAACACACACACACACACAGCTGCCCCCACCCCAGCTGGCTGTCGGGATCCTGCCCTGGGAAGTCACACCCGTGGAGAGTGTTTGCCCAGATGCAGCTGCCGGCCCTCACACCCGCCTGAAGGACCCCTCTCCCCGTCCTCCTGACACAGCCTCACCCTACAGCAGGTCAGCGGTGAGACCAGCGGTATCCGACCCGAAGGAAGCCGGTCCACTTCCCGACCGACAACAGGTTCATTCTGTACTGCTATGATTTATTAGTGGCTCTTAGACTCACTCCTCGATGGCCTTCCTGGTGCCATAGACAGCACAGTAAGGCTCAGCAGTGCATTTTATTGGACATTTCTTCAGCCCATTCTACGAACAACTGAACCTGAATTGAACCAGCCTGAAACAAAATGAACACAGGTGAACGGAATGAATAATCAACTACGTTTGATTTCTCCGTCTGCTTTACACAGTTTACCTTGGTGTGTGCTTGTTAGCTAGAATATGAGTTAGAATCTAGGGGATTTTTATGTCTGTTCTGGAACATGCAATATCAGTCACTTACAGACTAGCTCAAATTATCGAATTATAGAATTAAACAGGTAGATTGAGTGCTATTTGTTTCTCTGTAGTGTAGTGTATATTGGAAATACTACAAAACTTCACACCTGACTGATACTGTTAACTGATTACAGAGACTTTGTACAATGTGAAAAAAAAACTTTTTTGATGGCTGATGGAAAGCACATCTGCGAATCATAAAAACAAGTATTTATCAAATATCATTACAGCACTTTTCAGTTGTAATTACATTCCAAAGAGTCCTGGGTAAACAGTCTCTAAGAGCAGGTGATGTTTCATAAGGTACAACTCACTTTACCACAGAAGTGCACTTAAGAGAGGGGCAGGTCCAGGCTTGCACAGCCTACTCTTTCACTGTACACAAACACAAACTCCTTGGCTCTGGGATCAGATTTCTTTGTTGTTACAAACTGCACAGTATTTCCCCCTCTTCAAGTCATTCCTCTGATGACAACATAAGACATGTCAGCCAATTGTCCATGGGATCCACATGTCATGGCTAATTAGTTACCATGCATGCTGAGATTGGTAAACGTTTGTGGACAGAGCAACCTTAAAGATGGAATCCATGACTCCATGACTGAAGGTTGATGATGTTTATGCTCAGCAAGCCAGTCAAATCCCACCCCACGTTGCTTCTGACACAATGTGTTGATTGGCTGTAGCTTTTTATGGCTCGATCCAAACCACTATGTTAGTGTTTCCTATTTAAACTATAGGACTGTGTATGTAGATCAGAGTTATTCGGAGTACAGACACTGAACAGACAGCTAGAACTGAGCAGCAAAGACATAGCCTGTGGCTTCAGGGCTCCCTGAGAAGAGAGCCTCTGAGTTTGTCACATTATTATCATGCTTTACCAGTTAGGCCAACACCCAGCAACGATGGAAGTGGCCTTCAGACGCCCGGCTGGAAGTGGTCCCTGGCAGAAAAATAATCGCAAAGAATGTCCACTGAAGGTTCGTTCAACACCATCTGCTGGGTTTTAGGAAACACATTTAGAAGGCTGACTAAAGAAGGGCATCTTGAGCAGGGATGTGATCTGTGGTTTTATACGGGATAAAACACATTTAACTGCCTGTCATGGACATGGCTGTTCTACTTAGAGCCCTGAAGAAGCGACTATGAGGGCAAACCAAATTAGGGATATCAATGAATGTTAACTCAGCCTTGCTCACAGCTCAAGCCTATAAGTTATATGTAGACCCAACACAAAATAGAAATACGTATATGAAAAAGGACAAAGATAAAAAAAAGTGAAGGAAAGTGTGTTGCTGTGCTGCCCTTTGAAAAACTTCTATCGTTGTTGCTTTCTTCAGGAAATTCCCAACAGAAGCATGTGACTGACAGCCAAGAACAGACACAGACACTTTTCATGTTGTTGTTTAGCGGGATCCCAAAGAAAACAAGGCTGTGCAGAGGAGGAGAAGGAGGAGCAGGAAAGGATTGATCGCATGCAACTGTCCTATAAATCAGTAATCTTTTTTAATAAATTGTGACATTAAAAAGCAAGAAAGTACTTTCAAGCAAGTAATTGCTTGAAACAAACCAAAAAACAACTAAAAAGACTAGTCTGCGGGGTTTGCCTAAATGGCATCTCTCGCATGTGCTGAGAACATTCACCTCACAAACTGTCCTCTGGGAGCACTGTGCAGAACAGACTACAAAGACCACAATGCCATGGTGCAGATCAAAGGTGACACGGCACAGATGGGACCAGGGTGTCAGCCTAGGAGTAATTACCATCCTGTCAGTAGAGACCTGCTCCACATCTGTATCTAACCACAGCAGCAGAGACCAAGCCCACAACCCAGACATGGGTCCCTTTCAAAATAACACCCTTTGACTGTCTGATACACCCCTGCACATGTCGCCTCATTCAGTGGAAATTCCCATCAGTTGAGAGAATCTGAGAACCACTGAGCATTGAGACTAAACCACCGGTCACTATGAAAACTGTCTGTATAAATGAGACAACAGGGAGTGTGGTGAATCATTTGGTGAGGCGGAGGGCCCTTTTGATCTGGTATAAATGGAATGGGACCGTGGGCAGCTTTTTCTCCTGATCCAGCACTTTTAGCCAAAACCAAATGGTAAGCAATCCCCCCCTGCACGTGGTTCTGCACTGCTCTTATCTGGTGCCACATCAAGCTGGCTCTCTGACATGCTGCCACATAAACTGGATACAGCTGTGGTGGTGTGGGCAATAAAGAACAGAGTTGGGCACACCATCTGAACGTAGATAAAATCTGTACCAATTTAGCCTGACGTAGTGGCGTACCCACAACAAAGTTCTTCAAAGGATCCAATATGGTTCCAGACAAAGCTCAGTCTCACAGATAATAGCAAGCTTTCAATCCAGTGAGGGGTTTGGTTCTCCCCATAGAGTACTTGATGGCAATCAAATCACCACCTCCTTATCACCAGAACTATAAACAGTTCTTGTCATAGTAATCTCCCAAAGAGTTTTTATTTGACGAGTCTTTTCCCCCCCCAAAAAAATATAGGTCTACTGCAACCATCTCTAGGGGCTTTAAGTTGAAAAGTTTGTAAGTACACCAGGAGTTTATTTAAATAACACTTGCCTGATGGATGCCATTATCTGCTAACAGCTGTGTTGACGTTACTTCCGTGATTTGGGGAAAGCCCGTAAAAGTCCTGGCAGGAAGCATGCATAAGGATGTAGATCCAGGACTGCACTAATATTTTGTTCGTAGTACCAGTTTGCAACAATTATTAGTTGCTAATTATTATAAGTTGTAACACTTCAGAAAAAAATATATTAAAAACTGGATATACCAAAAAACGTTGATGTAATCGCTTCCTGCCAGTACTTTTACTGGCTTTTCCCAAATCACGAAAGTAACTTTGACGCAGCGGTATAGTAGCAGATAGTGTTATTATCTGGCAAGTGTTATTTAAATAAACTCCTGGTGTAGCCTACCTACAAATGTTCCAATGCCTCGTTTTATGAGTAAAGAACATACTGTAGAAGTTTCGTACCATTCAGGGCATTATTAGTGGGGTAATTTACGAGATAAAAGTTGGTTCCATTACGCCTGCAGAAACTCATTCGTTTCTGACAGCGCTACTCGACCAGGGTTCGACCAAGGGAAAACAGGTTCTGGGAGGGTGTTTGGCTCGGGGTCATGGTGTAAAGGACCCTAGGGTGAAATTACTCCGAACCATCGCTTTAAGATGTCCCAGCAACGCCACTTTTTACATAAAAGCTACGTCTTGTCGAGCGAGCTGCATAGGCGTATGCCCACTGCTGTGGTGAAGGCAAAGTTGACACTGGAAGGCAAAATCCATTACACACTGCTTCTGTAAGCTCTGAAGTCTGTGCATTATGTATGTAGCAGTCAATGCATCCAAGTTGGTGGGGGCATACAGCAGGTAAGCCAAAATGCTTTGGGGGAGACTGCAGGGCTTCACAACAGGACATTAACAAGAAAAAAAAACATCTTCATTATAAACAAACTAACAGAAACACATCAACACACATGCATATGATTAGCCACTTGTTATTCTCCTGTCTACCTCAAAGAGAGATAGACTAAATAATTTCCTTAACACCATGCCAAAGCTTGCCTGTCCTTATGATACATTTACTTCTTAAAGCTACAACTTACAGGACGCCAGCAGACAGTTTATGAGATTATTCTCTGCACTTCAAATTAAGCTCTTGATGATTAAAGGTTGAACAACTAACCTAGAATAAAGCCTGCCATGTCTGCTGTCTGATAGGTCTGAAAGGCACTGGCAGCATCTGCATAACATCTCCTCTCTGAATCGTTTAGAGCTCAGCGAGCCAAAGGCAATCCTCACCTGAATGTGTTTGTGTATGGCAAACAGTAATCTAACCCACACTGACCTCTTACTCATCACAACAAGGGTGTGCCAACTGTGTCAGAGGGACAACTTTCTCTCACACACTCACTCACTCTCTCATTCTCTCTCTCTGTGTCTTGCACCTTAAACATGCATTTCATATGCATCCCCAAGATATAGCCTACACATAAAATTAAATGCACTGAAATGCACAATCACAAATGCAGACAATGGATAGACAAAAACAGCCTATGCTTTATTCTCTCAGCGACAGAGTAGCTCTTTCTTTTTTGAAAATGCACAATGCCGTTTTAGATATTGCATCATGAAGCAGATTCACACATGTCTACTTAGTGTCTAAACACACTTTACCCTAACAACTGACAATGTGCCTATGTGCTCTCTCTACTCTTTCTTAAACTCATAACAAGACCCCTGTTGACTCAGCAGCCTCTCTCTCTCTCTATTTCATTCTTCCTCTATCTCTCGATGTATTACTCTGACACATACTTCCTCCTGTATTAGCCTGTCAGTGTTCTGTGACTGGGAAATGTCTCATTTCCTCTCTGACCCAAAAATTGAACACATTGCATACAGACTGCAGACCCTTTTTTACTTTAGTTACACCGTATTCAGTCCGCTTTCTCTCTTCTCCCTCTCTCTGTCCAAAAGTCCATTACAGATCAACTGGCCCCCTGTACTGCAAACACAAGCTGGTCACAGACACCAAGTCCATCAATGAGGCTTTAACAGGAGACATGCCTGGACCTTACACAGACCGTTGTTTAGTATAAACAGATGTCCTCAGATTTGGCTCAGTACTATTTGGCAACAGAGCGTGCTTATATAAAAGACAAAGATGAATACACAAAAAGTAGGCCTAGTCCATTTTTAAGATATGTTAAATTGGAGACTATCTGAATGCAAAACAGCAAATACCACGTCCAACAGTTATAACAGTGGTAATTCAAACGACTGAAGGACTCGTTTGGAATTCACCATGTGAATATGCATTCAGAGTATGCTACTACCTTCCTTAGTAGCCTACCAATAAGTAAATGGCACCCACGGACACGGACCACTACGGTGCACGCACAAGCACAGGCCACCAATTATCCAAGACCGCGATAGCGTAATACTAGGATGTGAGCACACTTGAAAAATAAATGCCATATACGCCTAACACCTGCTCAGTTTTAGTCCGTGTGGCTACAGCCCTATTCGAACGTTCTGCTTTGTCCTCATAACAAACCTCACTGGATGATTTTGCGTTTTTTAAATCGGACAATGAAATTTAAATAATCTGACACAAGATGAAAATCACATGGTCGTGTAAGAAAATTAAACAGCCCAGTCGATATATCTACTGAGCGAGAATCTGCGCTCTGCCCCGTTGTAGTCAAGGGAAATGGTACATCTTTTGTCCTCGACTTCTAGTTATAAAATAGCGTGCGAAAGAATTAACCTCCATTCAGTTGCCTTCCATGTACATTTAATATAGGGTGTGGACTTAATATCCATTCTGTCTTTGACATCGTGCTTCAAAACAGCTCAATTACTAAATGTGGGTTAATGTAAGCCAATTCCCCTCGCCCCAACGCTTCATTCATGCATAAGGAAGGCTACTACTAGCGAAGTGTGATTTGAAAGCACGGAACCAAAACAAGCAGTGGCTGCCGCTGCATTGCCGAATAGACATTTCAAGAACCCCGAAATGATTTTTTTTTCTTCTGGTAGCAAAATTAATCAGGTTCGGCAGTCGACCTACAAGGATGGCAACTATAAGATAAAATGTCACCTCTTCTGTGGAACTACTGGAGCAACAGCGCTTTTGTGAGACACATGCAAATAGACCTACGCGACAAGGAAATGACACTCTGCGCAATAGGCTTCAATCACAATTCAGTGCGCGTTGCATTTTTTTATTCATCAAACAAAAACTGTGCCAACCGGGTCAGTGGAACAGCCGGTAGGCTACTTTACATTTGCGACCCACCTGCTTGTGTGGTATCGGTAAGATCGTAGTTGAGCCCAGGGTAGTCCCTCAATTTCCTGCCGCTAATATTCAACATCCCCGAGCATACGGCATCATCCAAAGCGCGGTCCAAGCTCCGGGCAGTGTGTAGCTGGTGCTGATGCTGTAGAAGGCCCGGGTTCCAGTGAGGTCCGTTCGAATAGTGATGGCTTTGAAGAGCCGTTACGGCTCCCACACCTCCCTGACTCGCCGCCATTTTCATAAGTGAAATTATTCTTACAATAATAACAGAGGCCGCTTCTCCGCCCATGCGCATACGGCATAGACTGGAGACTGTTGGGGAAGGGCCTTCAGGATGGGGCGGGGGGAAAGCTGTGTGTCCGAGGGCAGGTACAGATTCGTTGTGTAGACACCCACGCCTATTTTTGTCGGTCTTTAGATATGTTATCCTGCTCCTACAGGTTTCGGCTGAAAGCAATATGAAAATAACGGCGTCTGAAATTGTGGTTAGGCTACATTCTAAATTCTGGCCACAGGTTTGGCCATGCAATAGCCACATTGTAACAGCCACAATGTGCGTGGTGTGACCATCAACATGGTTGGAATGCAATACGAATGGCTTCGGTCTAAATTAAAATCTGAATTTGAGTGCCATTTCACCATCCCTCTCTCTCTTTTTCACTGTCTCACTGGCGACGCCAAGTGACGACGTTGCTGCCACCACATTCTTAGGAAGAAACCAAGTAGAATGTATAGACCTGGGGTAGCCTAGCCTACTACTACTACTAGGCCTACTAATAATAATAATAATAATTATTATTATTATTATAGACTAAAAATAGCATAGGCTACACATTGATCAGAACCTAATGTATATTTGCTTGGCTGTCGATTCGAGGATGTCGGGCAAGAAAAGAAAGGTGGAGGACATCAGAAGCTATTTCAAGAAACAAAGTGTAAGTCATAATATGGTGCTAGTTCAAGGCATATACTTCGTTGTTTGGTACAGATTTAGTTTACAGTGCTATCTAGGCTATATGCTGGGTTATAGGCCTATAGCTAGAAGTATGAAAAAGTCATTATCAGTCAAAACCACCGACTTATATTGTGGGCCCAGTGAAAAATGGCAACTGTCAGTAATTTCCTCTGCACAGACTTTTCGGGTTATATTATGGTTAAGGTTAGCCTACTGCTAATACACTGCACATACTTATTATAGCCTACTACTCTAAACCACCTTCTGAAAACAACTGTCTACACATATTTTTTGCCATGTCTATGCACCACCTACTTTATATATCACATTGCACTTGTCTGCTTTTTTGCACTCCTGGTTAGACACAAACTGCATTTTGTTGTCTCTGTACTTGTAGCCTACTCTGCACAATAAAGTTGAATCTATAAAACTATCTAATCTAATCTAAATCTATTAGTCAAGCTATGATTAGGTTACATGAAAGCTTAGAATAAGTGCATAAACTAGGCTAATAGGCCTAATTCAAGTTTATCATATCTATGCAAGTTTATTTGAACTATGCTAACTTAACCCGTTAAAACATAGGCTAAGCCTACTCTCTCTGGACGTTTGCTACGGCATGGGCTATTTTCGTCTCAGTTATGCAGTCAGTCCCATGCACAGCGCTTCTGGATTGGGTAACGCGTTTCACTTGGACAGTGGGATCAGCGCGAGCGCGTTAGTTCTGCCAGCTGTCCCACATCTCAAGTCGCCGACCGCACCAGGGGGCTTTCGAATTAGTCGATAGGTTGTCAATATAGGCCTCCAGGAAGCATACGGAATAAAACTACCCTTTACATTTTCCATCGGAGAGGAAAAGTTTTGTCCCCGCGGAGATAGTGACATTGGCACTGCCAGTCCCAAGACGAGAATGGGCGACGCGAATGAAAACCAGACTGAGCCAGAGCCCATGCCGATGGAGGAACCAGACTCTCGAGACTCTGAGAAAATTGACTTGTCACTAGGTTTGTAATCTTTCAGAGAGAGTGGCATTACACTAACAAGTATGGTGACAAAGAAATAGTTGCCTGTAATTTCCTACCGTTCCTTAACATAACCCTGGCCTCTGTCAAACAGATTCAGCAGCTGTCTTTTGCTGTGCAACACCAAAGTCAGACACTTTTTCAGATATCTCTTTATCGCATGCAGTGTTTGAAATTATTTTTATTTCTTTTTCAGCGCTAAATGCTTGACCACATTTTACTGAAACAGTGTAGGCTATTATCAGGTCTCTCACTAGGCCCGTTCCGTTGTTAATAAGCTTGGAATACACAGCCTCTTGAATTGCTTGCACATGTCTATCATTCATTCGGCCCTAAAATAACCGGAAGCTCAGTGATTTTTGTGATAAAAGAAACATCCCACTACTCTCGTCTGTGTTACCTGTCATTTTTCCTAAACAAAGTTGAATGTTAATGTTTTCTCTTTTAGATGAAATCATCAAAAGGAACAAGAAAGAACAGCGAGAAAATAATAAGGCTACAAGGGCCAAAAATAAACGGCTGGCAAACAGAAACAATGTTCTTACGAAATTAAACAAAGTTGGTCAGCAATCAGGTGCCTATCAATTCCAAGGTAAAACAACAGATACTTAAATGTAAGGACTTAAATGGAATGGAATATTTAGTTATTTCTTTGAAGTCTCTCTTTCTTCTCTCTCTCTCTCTCTCTGTGTGTTGTGTGTTTGATGTATACTCATGCATGTACATTGGATGTAAGCTATAACTGCTCTATTAAAATGATTGTATTATGGTGTTGTAAAGGACCCTACAGGTCTGGGTTCACAGGGACAGCTTTCCGAGGCTTCTACAGGAGGAGAGGATTTGGTTTTAGCAGAGGAGCCTTTCGTGGGACAGGAATAAGCCCACTGAACAGAACTGCTCTGAATGACAAGGTTGGTCATATGAAAAGAGATGTTCAACATACACTACCGTTCAAAAGTTTGGAGTCACTTAGAAATGTCCTTGTTTTCATCATTAATGTTGGAAATGACTGTTGTAGAAATAAATGGCTGTAATTCATACATCTTTAATGTAATATCTACATTGCCCATTTTCAGCAACCATTCATCCAATGTTCCAAAGGCACATTCTTTTACTAATCTGGTATCATTTTAAAAGGCTAACTGAGAAAACATTGGAGAACCCTTTTGCAATTATGTAAGCACATAATGTCTGAAAACTGCTGCCCTGATTAAAAAACAATGCAACTGATCTCAGCTGGTATTCTGTCTATAATGGAGTGGAATGGACATTTCTGTGACTCCACATTGAACAGCAGTGTACACTTCAATGCAAAATAAGTTCAGCAATTTCATATCCCTGCTCTTATTCATATATTGTGCAACATAATTCATGTTATCCTCACAATGTTTAAATCATCTATGCAAATTAATTACTCTATAGGTCAGGCTGACATGAAATGTAATAAATATATGCAATGTTTGTCTTTTGAAGGCTGCTGGACAGTTTGATCAGACAAAATCTGCATTCAGGGGTGCTTTTTCTCGACCATATCGTGGACGAGGACAAGCTTTAGGAAGGTAAACTGAATTAAAAACATAGCCTAATGGACCTGTGTGTATATGTGCATGCGTGTGATTATTTGGAAGAACTTAATGTGTAAACAGAATATATCAGTCGGACTATGTTTTGACTGATTTTATCAATCTTCTCTGCCAATCAGGGGAAGGAATACGGCACAGTTCCAGGCAAACACCAATGGGAGGGGAGGCAGGCCCTTTGTCTTGAATAGAGCAGTAAGTGGGCCAATCTATCTATATAACATTGTACAGTAGGGATCAGATCTTTGCTCACAAAGTACAATTTGTCAATATCTTTCCAACAATATTGATATTTCACAATTCAAGAAAAGGTGTGGTATTTTACTAAATAGAAACAATGTAAAGTTCATAATGCCAGCCAGTAACCATTTAGACAAGTTGCTGTGGTAATTGATTGCTGAAAGTTGTTGGAGTTGCAAATTATTGCAAAGTATAGGATATATACTTTTTTGATCCTGTGAGGGAAATTTGGTCTCTGCATTTAACCCAATCGGTGAATTAGTGAAACACAAACAGCACACAGTGAGGTGAAGCACACACTAATCCCGGCGCAGTGAGCTGCCTGCTTCAACGGCGGCGCTCGGGGAGCAATGAGGGGTTAGGTGCCTTGCTCTTCAGGGCACTTCAGCCACGGCCCACTGGTCGGGGCTCGAACCGGCAACCATTCCGGTTACAAGTCCAGAGTGCTAACCAGTGGGCCACGGCTGCCCAATTTGATGTGTCAAATTGCATTTGCAAGGCTTTAGAATGTTCGGATCTCATGCCTATGAAATGTTAAGCCAAGACATGGCATCATGGCAGAGAATTGGTCAGTGGAATCCAGAAAACTACTCATGAATGATGCTCTGAGAACCTGAATGTTTATGAACAAATTTGTTTTTAACAGAAATGAGTAAAAATAAGATGGTAATTCCCCATGTTGATTTCCTTGTCCCACCGATACTGTACAGTACACATTTTCAGGCAAGATTGAATCACATTAAACACACACGGAGGGAAAAAATAGATGAAATGTAATTCTATTGGCTACCTAAGTGGATGTGTGTGTGACCAATTTCATGATAAGCCTATTTACTAATGTGTATATTGAGTCAAAAATAACGGTAACAAATAATCAAACACAGAGCCTTTGCCATATCTGTGAGCATTTCTAAATTTGTGAAATTAAACATGAATTACGCCCTGGTCAAATAACCCTGGTGTGACCCAGGCCATCGGGGTGAGAAGTGTAAGTTTGTTATCTTCTTCCCCTTCTTGTTGCCTCTTTCCCTAGTTCCCCACTGCCAGAGGAAGAGGAAAACTGGAGCGATTTCAGAAAGTCAGAGGGTGAGTGTGAGGTCAACAAAGTGTGACTCAGCATAACTGCATGAGAAAACCGTGTGTAACATCACAAGTGTTCTTCAATGTCTTTATCCCTCTTGTTTAAAGCTGGAATAGAGCGCCCTCTGGTGGCTCCCTGTTGACTGTGTCACTACCCAACTCAAAAGCTGCCAGCGAACCCAGGTGAGTCTAGGTTCAGAAGTGCATCAGTGTTTCCATATATTTGTGGAAGATAGAGGGACGAATAGAGAGATAACATGCAGGTATGATATTAAGTATGAGATTAAGAGTACATTCCTCTTCTACTCTAATGTGTGTAATATTTCTTAACAATCAATGGGTTGGTGAAGACGGAAGTAGTTGCAAGCAATGTCACTGTTTGCTCAATAACAAGAGCGTTGAAGTTAACTCTGCTGGTTAGTTACAGGGACAGTAGAATTTCTTTTGTGTAAAGGGACAGAAAAGAAAAACGTTAAATACAGAACTGGTAGCAAAACCAAGTGAACAAGGCTGGCAAGCACATACAAGACCAGTGGAGACTTAAAGGGCTTTGTAGCAAATCCAGCCACAATACTTATGTCAGATTTTGGTTTTCATGGATGATCACTGAAAGGAGCTGTAAATGATTTTTCTGAGGCAGCTAAAAAAAAGGCAAGCCAGTAGTTATGGCTGAGGCACTCACAGACTACTTGGGGTCATGGTAGGACCTGAATTGATATGTGAAATCTTGTCACTGTGTTTCTGGAGTGGTACTTGTTGATGTCGTTAATGTAACATCTACCAACCCATCATGAGTGTGGGTCCAGGACAGCAGACACCACTGGAGGTGTCGTGGGCCTAATTCTATGTAACACCAATGAAGGAAGGTGCCTGCTTGATAACCCCAGTGAAATGCTCACGAACATTGCTCGTTGAATCTCGCCTCATATTGCAATGTGAGATAGGTTTGGTTGTTGATTGCCCACTGTGGTTAATCCCTATATACAGCAGCACACTGTGTGTCTGAAATATGTCCTCTGTCTTTTTCATAGAGTGCGATCAAACGCAGAGGGGTCATCAGAGACTGGCGGTCCTTACCCCCAGCCCAAAGGCATTCCTCTCCACTTCAACTTCAAGGCAATGTCCAATCAGGTGCGTCCTATTTTAAGGAGAGGTCAACAACTCTGGCATATCATTTTCAATATTTGACCTCAAATTAAAAATTAAGAGACAGTTATATGCTAAGAGCTTTGGTGCCACTGTATCATCTTTAGAAATGCGAGCATAGGTTACACCCCAATTATAATTCTTATGCCCAAGTATATGTTCTTGTTGCACATTTTACTGCCATGTGCTGTTATTGCGAGTAGATCACTCAAGGGCAGGCTTCTCAAACTTAAGTAATAGGCTACTGGAATTTCTCTGTTCACTGTACAATGTGATGTAGCTCAAAGTGATGTATATGTAATGTGTTGCAATAAGTTGAGGGTATGATAAGCTATGTGAAACATACAGAAATAACGTGTCCAATTATATCATAAAATTGCCTAATAATAAAACGTATCTCTAAATCTCTTTTCACTATGCTCTTCTGCATTCCACCTTGGTATATCACATTTATTATTCCCATGTGCTGTTTCTAAAAGTATTGCAATTTAGTTGGTGAAGAAATCTTCTCGAAATATAATATACAGTAGGCAGAATTCACAGTATCTAAACCTGACCACTCAGAGCATTATTATAAAGTTGGCTAAGTAGTGTTTTTAGTTCTACAGTGTCTTTTTTTGTTTTATGTTACAACAAAACATTCTCTAATGCACAATTATTACTTTTTACATTTACTTTTTCAGACGGCTGTGACTCTGAACGACCGATTCACCACCCTGAATATCTGGAGTCGAGGCCAAAGGCCATGGAGAGGTGACGCCAGAGGAAGGGGTCGTGGACGAGGAGGAAGAGGAGAAAGAGGACAAAGAGGAAGAGGAGGGGCAGTCAGTAGAGGAGGGGGAATTGGAAGAGGAAGGGGGGTTGAAGGAGGACGAGGAGGAAGAGGAAGAGGAAGAGGAGGGAGAAGTAACAGAGGAAGAGGAAGAGGTAAAGGAGTGAGAGACGATCGGACTGTCACCCTCCAGTGATTAGCATAGAGAAAAGTTTCTGCTCTCTTGTAGACCATACACTCTCGAAAGGTTGGAGGATAGATCTGCCTTTGTGTTACTGTAATTGACCAATGAAGCCTCTGAACGTGGCAACCAACCAAGTGTTTGAGAAGGATGGCCGATTCCATGTAGCAGTATTCATTTAGAGTTCAGGATGTAGCTTGTTGTCAAATAAATGCTTTTTCTATAAGAACATGGGTAGAGTGCTGTGCAGTGTAAGGAAAAAGTTAACCAAACCATATACCTGAAACAAGCAAATGAAGTATGCATCAAACACAACTGAAAAATGTTTTCTGAAGTATCTCGTCTACGGTTTTGTCATTTAAGATTTTATGGTAGGTCCAAACTACAGATATCAGAACTGGTAAAATTTTAAGAAAACATTTTGAAATGTCTCAAGAGGACAGATTCAGTTTTATACATGAACTTCATGCCTCATGTTGATAATTTTGCTAACTTCTGTGAAGAGAGGGGAAGACTTCAATGTATTTGGCTTTAAATGGAGTTAAAAATGCTTGCCAACAGTCGTATTTTAGTTATTTTTCTTTTTTTTTAAACGGTTGATCTTTGATGAATTTATTGTAAATATGGACGAAAATAAAAGTATTGCTGTGGTAATTGAGTGGTTCATGTCCAGTAGTGAACATTATTGGCAGTTTTTGCAGTAGCCTATAGGCCCATTTTATTCCAAATATACTAAATTGTCCTAATGTGGGACACTGCCTAATGTGGGACACCTAAGCTCCAGTGGGTGTGGCTCGTGTCAATGTCAGTGAAACATGGGAAAGCCGCTGTAGGGTCCTGTGATCAAAATTGGATTATTGTGTTGCCCTCACATCGTAGCCTAATAGCTACAGACAACTGAAAAAAGCAAAACATTTCCCACATTAGGGCAATCCACAATTTCCCCCAAGCCTACAACAGCAAAGCTCAACAACTGCACTTGAGCATATGGAAAAATACTGTCAAAGGCCTAGGCCCACTCATATAAGTTATAATATAGCACAATCTCAGGCCTTTGGTCTTTGATGATTTTATTGTAAATATGGATGGAAATAAAAGTAGCCTATTGCAGCAGTTTGTCCAGTCCAGTCCAGGCAACCAGGCAGTTTGCAGTTTAGGCTACTTCAAATGAAAAAGAAGGACTTGGCAACAAGCCCACCACTGTAAGCTCAATATAACTGCACTTGAGCATATTCGTGTTTCATCTTACTTTTTTTCCATGGAAAAATAAAAGTACACTGCTATCTAACTATCTGTTATGCATACTCGCATACGTTATAACCTAATTAAGAACAATCCCAGGCCTTTGATTTTTCCTCCTCCCCTTCAGCCCCAGCTAAGCATTGTCTCTCGTTGATTGGTTTGAGGGCTCTTGACGTCACTTCAAGTGAACCCAACATGGCGGATCAATAACAAACGCACTGTCCATATTCTCGTTGTTGTCAGCTATGTAAGTAGTAGTGGTTTTGTGTGTTGGGTTTGGGAAACATGGGAGTTGCCAGCTCTTTTTTTGTGGGCAATATGAAATGCACATAGGCGTTCCGTCGATCGCAAAAGTGCAGTTAACATGGAAACCTAATCAGGGAGATAGCCATGTTAGCTAACTCGAAGGCTGTGGCTAGCGTGCCATAGGTGCCGTGTGGGCTAGCTAGCAATCTATGCTGATAGCCAACTGAGAGTGGTTGGGACCACAACTAAGCTAGGGTAGCGTGTGTGATATTGTTCAGAAGAGACGTAGCAATAACAATTGTCCTATGAGTTCTTCTTAAAGTTAATTAAAATTCCTAGCTACGATAGTTTTCTCCATTGCATGGTTGGTGTGTTTAGTTGGTCTGTTTCTGAAGTAATTGTAGCTAACGTTAGCTAGCCATGTTTGGTTGTTGCACTGCAAGGTTCATTGGAGATCACAAAGACTAGTCAATTGACATCCTAGCTTTGTTGCAATGGTGCTGTTACCAGATGAGCTTCCAATATCCACGCATATATACTTTCGTGCACAATTGTTTGATAGCGGAAGTTAAGAATGCCATTTTCAGCTAGCCAATGGCATGGCGAGGAAGGGTTGTATTTCATGCATGTGGTGGTAACATTACAAGCAGTGTTATAGACAGCGATAAATGGCTGCTATCAGAATCACATGGCAGAACCAAACCTTCTGACAGTACTTAGACTCATTGAATAGTGGTTGATGTCACACAACTTAGAACATGTTTGCAGAAGCCATGGCGGTGAAATAGTGCTACAATTGCTTTTATAGTATAAATGGCAGGGGTCTTACTGACCAATAATAACTGTTTCATCTGTTCACTGCAGTGGGAACATGGCAGACAAAAAAAGCAAATCCGCTGGCGTAAAAAGATCATTAAGTAAAAGAGAACAAGATGAAATGAAGAAAAAGGTGAGATGATATTACAACTTTCCACAACTGTGCAGGATTATTGCTCGGAACCAGAGATCAGAGAGACACTGCTGAAAGTTCACAACTGATTTTCCCTTTGCCTTTTTCTTAATGCCTCCCCGGCATTTGTTGATCTCCACAGGAGGAAGAAAAGGCAGCTGAAGTTTTTGAAGAATTTTTGGCCTCCTTCGACAGTAACGATAAAAGTGGCGTGAAGACTTTTGTCCGTGGTGGAATTGTGAATGCAACAAAAGGTGATAGAATTAAGAAATGGCATATTTCAGTTTATAACCTCATAACTATCCAAACATGTGCAACATGTGCTATTGGCAGTTTTCATATGACAGTGTCATTATAGTGGAGTAACACATGGTTATTACACAAAGTCTGAAGACGTTTATCTCAAATATCTGTCATTCACTAGGTTTGCCTTCTCCAGTAATATCCAGTTTATGAGCCGACCTTTTAGGAAATGCATCTTAGAGACAAGTTACAAGTATACTACTCTGTCTATACAGTATATAGTACTTCAAAGCAACCACAGAGCATGGTTTGACTTGATGGCAGCATTGATGAGAGTGTAATTGCATGGAGTCTGTGTGAAAGGCCAGTGCCCTTTGCATTAGATTGCTCCTCTAACTGGTTTGATAGCGTTTGACTTCTTTTCTATTACAGAGGAGCAAGCAGCTGAAGTGAAGAAGAGTAAGCTCTACAGACCATCCACAAAATTTTCATCTCCAGGTTCCCAAAATGCTGTGCCACCACCACACTCTCCAGATTTCAGGAAGTCTGTAAGTGATGTTGAGAATGGTCACTGTGTTAATACACACATACACACACACACACACACTCACACTCACATACACAGAGTTAAGGATATGTATAGTAGAAAATGTCTGTTTGCTTTTTACAGGCTGTCAAAAAGAAGACAGAGGAGAAGAAGAAGAGTAACCTTGAGCTGTTCAAAGAGGAGCTGAAACAGTATGTCCTTTCGTGCTCTTCATTCCAAAGCATTCGTCTGTGTCGTTATGCAGTCCTGTTCTGAAAAAGAGAGTGAGGTGTCGATCCGTTGCCTTTGTTGTCAATCCTTTGTTAGAATCCAAGAAGAACGTGAGGAGCGATACAAAAGGAAGAAGGGGGATCCAGGTACTAGCCTCCCTGATCTGGATGCACCTCTATCACGGAGATCAAGTAAGTCCAAATTCTTTCATTTACAAAGTTTCATGTCCTGTTATTTAAAATCTGAGATAAAGGCTTAATTTGACTGAAATTCTTATTTCACCCTGACAGTATTTGATGATGATCCGGCATTGCCTAACTCAACTAACCTTTACATTGGCTGTATAAACCCAAAGGTAAGTACAACAGCTGAAGAATCATAGTAACCTTTGTGTAATGCATCCATACAATGAAGGACAGAAACACTGATTCGCCAATCAGAAATTGTCGTAGAAGCTTCTTTCCCAAGTGAAAAAAATGCTGCTTGTTGAGCTGCCACAGGCCTCTGCCAAGGTCTTTTCAGGACACTACAGAAGGAAGTTAGATTGCCTGCACAACAGATGTGAGCTCTCTTCTTTTTTTCTTCTTCTTCTTCTCTCTCTCCCTCTTCCCTCTTGTCTTCTCCGGCGGAGATGAATGAGGAGATGCTGTGTAAGGAGTTTGGAAAGTACGGGCCCCTGGCCAGCGTAAAGATCATGTGGCCGCGCACGGACGAGGAACGCACACGCGTCTCCAACCGCGGCTTCGTGGCCTTTATGACACGCAAGGATGCAGAGAGGGCTATGGCGGCACTGGACGGTACAGAACTACATTTTTTCTTTTGTTTTTTGCCTGTTCACTTAAGGTCAGTGTAAATATAAACAAAAAGTTGACCTATGCTGTTAAGGGTTACAGGTGAACACTATGTGTTCTATATCTACAGGAAATATCGGGCATGCTTTGTTTGCTCAGCTGGGCTACTTTGTGTTCATAATTTCCTATTCTAGAGTTTCACAGGGTGTTGAGTTTGCTTCCCTTGAATTTAACAGTGCTGAGATGTCGCACTTCTGAAGAAGATGACACATGGGCTCTAATTTGAAACTGCAATTGCGCACTGCAGATTGGTTTCAGTGCTTAGGCTATCATGCAGTGAGAACAAGTGGTAATGCCAATATTTGTTCATGTATTGACACAGCTCAGGGTGAAATCAAGCATAAATTTGAGTGTGTGTGTGTGTGTGTATGCCTGTCTTGTTGAGCGTCACAAATTACAGCCCACTGACTTATTCAGAGGCCAACTAATGACAGTATCAGCGGTTGACGTAGGCTAAGACAACACTGGAACTGTGTGCAATTTCAAAGATTACCCAAACAGACTGAGGCTCTCATATGGATAGTGACACTGTGAGTTTCTTTGGAAAAGTGACTGTACTGTGCCCACAGACTCAAATGTTGTTGTTGTTGTTGTTGCCGCCTTTGCAGGTAAGACGATCATGGGCTTTGAGATGAAGCTGGGCTGGGGCAAACCGGTGCGCATCCCTCCCCAGCCCCTCTACACACCCATCGGGGTCCTTAAGACGTCCACTCCGCCCCCACCCTCCGGCCTGCCTTTCAACGCCCAGCCCCGCGATCGCTTCCGCAACGACTTCACCAAGCCCTGGAGTCGCTCCAAAGACGAGTTCGAGAAGGTAACCAACCCTCGCCGCCAGTCTGATCGCGTCATTGGCTGTGTGCATGGTCCTCTAGTGGATGGAATTGTCTCTAGCAGGGTCTGTTTGAGGTTTAGGAGTTATAGTTCAAAGCCAGTTAATGCCTGGGTAGCATTTGGACACGTTTTAGTGTTTGTTTGTTTCTAGTTCATGTCATTTTTGAGTAGCTTCACTAAAAAGGCACCACAACCATCAGAGGATAAAGATGCTGGACATTGATTTAAAACTCGAGCTGAGACTGGGAGCTGCACATGTAAATAGGCTTTTGAGACGGTCTGTAGGGACAGCACTGCTATTTATGGACCTACAGCTCCGAGCTTCACTTCTCTTACTGAACTCCAGTCGCTTTATCCTGTGATAAGTACAGGACCCTTTTTTGTGAAACTACTTCAGCGCATAGACCAAGTACACAGATGGTTTGTACAGGAATGTTATCAGGCAGACAGCGCCAGAGATACACAGCTCTATCTAACTCTACCTCATTGACATTTAGCAGCTGTGCACTTACTATTAGCTCATTAGCTCAGACTTTTTTTGTAACAACAACCAGTATATCCTCAGACAATTACAGTGCACAAAATAGTAGTAACTCAAAGTGGATACATTTTTTCCTTCTTCTCACTGTAGTAACCAGTTTCACTACTACGAATGACTGCAACGGTGGTATGGTTTGTTCTGTGCTGTGTGTATCCTGTAGTGTGTCAACCTGTATATATACTCACTTTGTTTATATCTTCACTATTTGGTTTGACTTCACGAACAGACTCTGTCCGAAGCCGTAGTCAAAGTGGTTATCCCAACAGAAAGGTACACACTCTCTCTACTCCTACTACTACTGCTACTACGACTCCAAAAGCCTACTCTCTCCTGTCTGAAGGGAAGGACTCGGGGGGTGGGGGGCGATGGGGGTTAGGCTACCAGAGATAGCACACTCTTTTAGTAGTGCTGCTGAATCACAAGGGGGCGTATTGAACTGCTACAGGAGGAAACAACAATAGCTACAGGGTTGTTTACTTATTTATTTATTTATTTATTTATTTTTGCCAGGTCAGGACTATGTAATATTGCTGAGGCTCTTCGGGGATGTTTGACCTGTTCCTCTATTTGTAGAAAAGCGTCTGCATTGTTACATTCATTAATTGGCCTAGATCAGAATACACACGTTGTTATTAAAAGTGTACTTGTTTGGCTACAATATCTCGTGCCTCCTGAAATTAGCTTAATAGCCATTGTCATGCCATTACATTGAAATGCAATGCTAAAAACTAAATTTGCTGAAAGTTACTAGCATCCATTTCACAGCTTTGAGTATACTTGTACTGTGCTGTATATTGGTACACCCGTCTGACCTAAAAGGAAAGTCTTAATATAGCCTATAATAATTAGTTGCGGTCTTTGTCACCTGCAGACTACTGATATGCCAGCACAGTTAAATGTGTGTGTTTATATGTGTTGGAGTCAACAAGTGAGTTTTGTTAACCTTTAAGTCTTCCGCTTTATTATTGTTGTTCGTCTCAGCCTGTTTACCATAATATATATATTCACACTTGCAACCACACGCATACATATATATATATATATATATATATATATATATATATATATATATATATATATATATATATATATATATATACACACACACACACACACACACACACACACACACACAGTCCGTACTGAGACATCATGACAGTTTTTTGTAGATCAGAGATACGTAGTAGCTAATAGTAGTAAGTGACGTAGACCAAGTCAGTAGTGGTCTGTCTCCATATGTCTGATGTGTACTATAGACCGGCTATTTCTCAGGGAGGGCCTGGCTCTGCAATGACTTAGACTGTTTCTGTTCACACCAGTGCAAAAAAACCTTTGCATGTCAGCTTCTCAGAGAGATGAAGGGATGAACTAACACCAGCCAGCCCTTTGCTGTGTATGTGCAAAAGCTTAGAGGAAATTATTGTTTTTCCCCCCCCATTGTTTATGTGCAACACTATAGGAGTTGAATGGAACACTTCATTAATCCTATGTTACTGTTTTTTGTGCGTATGTTTGTTTGTGTGTGAGTATGTGTGGTTTGTGTGTGAGTGTGTGTTCATTCATAGTTAGGCAGAAGGGTGAAGGAGAGAATGAGTGGCAGAGTGAGACAGACAATGGATGAGAGAGAGAGAGAGAGAGAGAGAGAGAAAGAGTGAGTGAGTGAGAGTGCATAAACAGATGTGTTATGGGAGGATGAGGGGGTGTGGTGAGAAACTGTGGTCCCCAGCTTCATCCTGTCTCTCTCTCGTCTGCAGACACCTGTTAGGTCTCATCCACAGAATGATAGAGTTTGTGGTGCGTGAAGGGCCTATGTTTGAAGCAATCATCATGAGCAAAGAGAAGAGCAACCCAGACTTCAGGTGAATTGCACACACACTCTCTCACACACACACACACACACATATACACACAAACACACACACACGCTGCACACAGAGTATACATATGGCATATGACTCACTAGAGTACACCCACCACTGCATGTAGTCATGTCCTTGTCTTGCGTCTGCTTATACGTGTACTCCATCACTAATACACTAAGTCCATTTGTCACTCACTCTTATACATTTTACTTCCAATGTAAATACTTGACACGAGCCATATATTTGAGTCCAAGATATTCCTCTCACGAGTGTTACCGTGTCGCCGGTTCATTGTTGTAAGTGTTGGCTGTTTGTCTCCCAGGTTTCTGTTTGAAAATAAGAGTCAGGAGCATGTGTACTACCGCTGGAAGCTCTACACCATCCTGCAGGTAAGACCTACTCCTCTGCCCCCGCTGGGCTGTTTGCCTTTCACAGCTGTGATGACTTGTCCCGGATCCCAAACTGCCATGCAAATTTCTCTTGCTTAAAAAAAAAGGATGCTGCCTGTATTTGTATTGTGGATGATGTTAGATGCAGTCATAAAGGTGTACACAGCCTGTGTAATTGAACGAGTAAGCGCAAAAATTGTATTGCTTGCCAATAATAATAATAATAATAATAATAATAATGCAAATTAATCCAGGTTCCTTTTGAGACAACTTAAACATTCTTCCAGATATTGTGCAATAGTATACGTGATCCATTGATGTTTTCCTAGACCAGCTCCATAGTCCACCATAAACCCCTAGACCAGCTCCATAGTCCACCATAAACCCCGTAGACTGTTGGGTGTGTGTAAGTGGGAGGGTAACCGGGGTGATTTGACAGACTGGATTTTTCCATCTTCTCAGGGCGAGTCCCCCGGTCAGTGGCGGACGGCAGACTTCCGCATGTTTCGCGGCGGCTCCATTTGGAGGCCACCCCTCCTCAACCCATATCTCCATGGTGACGAGGAGGTGCTTGAAGACGAGGTGCCTGTGACGCAAGAGGAGGAGCTGAGGAAAGGCCAGCTGAAGAGCGAGTGAGTTCCAAGGGGAGCAGTCTTACACACTGCCCAGCACTCTGGTGCTGGTGTCTCTGTCTCTTTCTTTTAAAATGCTCTCTCACAACATATAACAGCTGTCTAAGTTCTGTATCGTTCCTATGGTAACACAAACGGTTTGCGTTGCCACCGTTCCACTGCCGAACCATAGGAAACCTGCCGCTTGCCACTGGTCAATGTGATCCCCGCCTTAATTCCACTTTTAGTCAAGATTGTTCATAGCAAGGGTTTAGAGATATGACCATGTGACTGTTTGTAACACGTACGCTAACTATGACCAATCACTCAAAGTACCAGTCAGGTATTTCTGTCTTATCCAATCAGCTATGTAGCTATGAAAGCACCCACGCTGGCCTCGCAGATAAGTGGTCCTCCATGGGCTAATCACCTCCTCCGCGTCCCCACAGGCACCGGGAGCAGCTGGAGTCTCTGCTGCAGAGGATGACTCCACGGAGGGACGAGATAGGCGACGCCATGCTCTTCTGCCTGGAGAAAGCCGAGGCTGCCGAGGAGGTGGTGGCCTGCATCTCCGAGTCCCTGTCCTTAATCCAGACACCACCGCAGAAGAAGGTAGGTACACACACACACACACACACACACACACACACACACACACACACACACACACACACACACACACACACACTCAGACAGACTCACACACACACTCAGACAGACACAGACACACAGAAAGGGCTTTCAGATATAATCTCCGGAGTATATGCGGAGGTTTGTCAAACGGAGGTCCTACCCTTCGGATCATTCAGATATGATGCTAACCTGCGGACATTATACAGACCTATGTGTGAACGACATACCGCCAACACATTACAGAATCTCCGTGTGGTTGTTGGGGCTTGGCAATGTTTCTCAAGAGTTGCAAGGGAGATATGGGAGCATATTGCACCTCTGTTTTGTCATCCGCTGTCACAGCTGAGAACCACCGAGGCCATCTTTTTGTTTACAAAATGTATGCATTATGTAGGCTAAAGAAGAAGAAATATGAGTCTGGCTAATACTTGAAGTGGTCGACAAAGTTAAGTACAACTGGGTCAGCCTTCGCATACTTGAAGCTGACCTACAGTATTTGTATGTGTGCTTCAAATACACATGTATCTGTTTTCAACGTTATGTAGCATAATCACTTGGCCCAAATCTTGGAGTGTTGGAGAGAGCATGCACAAACATGTAGGCTTCATTGTACCAGCCAATTCAGTAACTCAAGACTTCAAGGCCATCATATACAACATTTTTAAACAACAAACAAAATACTAACATAACAGTGAGGTGGTTCGTTTTTTCATAGTTTATTTTTCCAAAAGCATCCTCTCCCCATGTGTCTATTGCATTTATGTAAGGAGCTTGGAACAAAGTTGTGTTTTCTTCGTTTTCATTTTCTCTAGGCATATTTATTCTCAACAAATATCGGGTTCAGCAGTGAGGTCATGAAAAGGCTATCAATGAACAGAAAACCGACCGTGTTGGCTAACAATTTATTAAATAGTCTACTCCTGTTATTGTCGTCAACGACGTCGTTGTAGGCTACTGCCTTTTCAGCGCCTTCTGCTTATGATTTGGTCTTTTGAATTCCTTTGGCCTTGCCATGCGGTTGTAGGCTACCTCAACGTGCCTTGCCATTCCCTTCATGTGTTCTATCACAACGCTGTCTGCCCTCATGGACAGTAGCTCTGTGATGTCTGCGTCTTTCCAGGTCGGAGATTTTCTGGACAGCACTATGCCACTCCATCATGACACTGGCATTTAAGTCAGATTTAAGTGCCCCTGCCACATGGACGCATGAAAGAAACGTCATCGACACACCCTTTCACTAGGTGTGAATTTTAACCGCATGTTCTACGCTCCGTTCTACTAGGAGGGGAGCAGTAGAACAACCGGCTAAGTTCTGACTTCCATATGACCGTTTATGTTGTTCAGATATACGGCCCAACCGTTTAACATCCGCCCAACCGTTTAACATCCATACAGACACAGAACCTCCAGACAGTCTTACAGACAGCATGTCTGAAAGACAGACATACAGACAGACACAGACAGACAGACAGACAGACAGAGACAGACAGACAGACACAGACAGACAGACACAGACAGACAGACACAGACAGACAGACACAGACAGACAGACACAGACAGACAGACACAGACAGACAGACACAGACAGACAGACACAGACAGACAGACACAGACAGACAGACACAGACAGACAGACAGAGACAGACAGACTATATGCACAAAGAGTCAGTGCTGTGATCACTGCAGAAGGGGTAGAGCACACATTCATGCGCAATTTCAATTGGCATGTGTGGACAGTATGCATATAAGTGCAAATGCTCACACAAGCACACATACATGTAGCCAGTGCATGCACCACTGCAGGAAATAGTGCAGAGATATTAGGCCATCCTTAAAAATATTTTTGTTTGCAGTAACAGCCAAAAAAAATTAAAAATGGTTCGGTAGGTAGGTCAAAATTTTTTTTTTCAAGATTCAAAGTAAAAAAAAAAAAGTACAATTTTGGTCATGGTGATTACGTAGGAATGAATTTACACAAATGTGCATATCGTGGCGTAACTGACTGGGTCTTCAACCCGTGCCTTCAGTAGCACCATTGCAAACCTCATTCTGATGCAGGTTATATAGACCAGCCTTTCTCAAACTTCTTTGACCTGAGGCCCGGTCATGGCAGACTTTTGGGTCATAGGGCTCATCTACATGTACCCAGAAAGAAGGCTACAATAGCTCTTGGCCACGTTATATTGAAATTTGACTATACAATACTCAATGCTATACAGTGTATTATACAGTCTCTGCTCTGTTTCTAAGGAAGTTCAAAAACAACGTCGTTCTATTAAGTTTAGTTAAATAAATAAATAGCCTTCCAACAGGTTGAAGCGGAGCTTTGATACCAACGTTATCGATTAGTTTCAGTTTCTCTCGGCGCAGACGCCGCATTGAATGAATGCTCATACCACCACTTAATTGTAGGGCTCCATGTTTAATGACATCGATAGCAGAAGCGTTTGTTTTTTTTTTTTCGTCGATCCAGCGGTTTCTTGATCAACTGCGCAGCAAATTATCAGATGAAGCACGGGCCTAATTTCCTCCCGACTCCAGCGGACCAGCAGTCTCCATGTTGCGGACCCATATTTTGAGAAATGCTGAATAGACCACAACCAATTTCAATACTCCGACAGGGTCACCGTTAGACTAAGGGGAGAAGGGATGAGAAAAGATCTGGCCACAGTTCTTCCAGAACCGTGCCAAGTAAAAGCGTTATCAGTTTGTGTGAATGAAACGAAGCGTAGGCCAGAGTGTGGCATGCGTAAAACCAATGGTGTAGAGATGACGCCACAGGTTTTTTTTTTAAGTGAGCCACGTTTGCATGTAGGCAATTTGTATTCATAATACTTGGGCCTACTAAAATAAATATTATTTTATTGCATTTGTATTGGTTGTTTAGAGGAAAAAAAACAATCGGTCGGTATTAACGCAAGTTTACAACCGGCAAGTCGGTCGGACTAAAAGGGGAAAAAAATAAATATTTGGGTCGGTTCTAAATTGACAGGGTCGGTCGGGTTACAGCAAACGAAAATATTTTTAAGGATGGCCTTAGTGCATACACCACTGCAGGAAATAGTGCAGAGATATTAGTACAGGAAATAGTGCAGAGATATCAGTGCAGGAAATAGTGCAGAGATATTAGATATGAAGTCCATACTGGAGCTTCTGAATAAGGTGCAGAGACATGCACAGAAATGACATTCACATAAAGTGAACACACCATTGATGAAGCATACACCACTGTAAAAATAATGCACTGTGATCCACTCTCTTGCTTCCATATAATTTCATCACCCATGCAGATAGACAGAGTCTTGCATGCTCAGTGTTGGATTAAAGGATTCGTGTGTTAATTGAAGCTTTTGATATCGAATGTTATTTCCTGCTCAGCCAAGTGATATTTTAATTGCTGTCTTTCATTTTCTCTGAACAGGTTGCCAGATTGTATTTAGTCTCTGATATTCTTTACAACTCCTGTGCCAAAGTTGCCAATGCGTCATATTACAGAAAATAGTAAGTATTAAAATCAGTCTCATCACCAAAGCATGGAAGATGAATCAGATTCCTTAGGCATTGTGCAGTCTTTGATTGCTAATCCATCTGTTTTTCTTGTTTTTCCATTTCCTCTAAATTACCATCAAAAGCTTTGAGTCCAAATTGCCCCAGATATTTGGAGATATCAGTGAAGCCTACAGAAACATACGTGCCCGTCTGCAAGCTGAACAGTTCAAGGTGCGGTCTCATTCTTAATAAAGGCTGTGTTTTTTTTTCCCTCTCTTGTTCTTAATGTTGAATCCCATATGCATTTTTGACTCTCTCTTCTCTCCTCCACCTTTCTTCTTTCTCTGTCTGTCTCATGGTTGGCCTCTCCCACAATAGCAAAAGATCATGGGTTGTTTCCGGGCGTGGGAGGACTGGGCCATCTACCCAGAGTCCTACCTCATCCAGCTGCAGAACATCTTCCTGGGCCTGGTCAAACCTGGAGAGGAGGTCATCGAACAGCCAGAGGTTAGCATTCAGAACACACACACACACACACACACACACACACACACACACACACACACAAGATACATATTATGGTGGAGGAGGTCATAGAACAGCCAGAGATGAGCATGCAGAACACACACACACACACACAGACCCACACAAAATACATATTATGGTGGGATCCATATATTGTAGAGTTTCCAGAGAAATTACCAGTTCGCTGACGCAGAGCAGTGCCTGGCAAGTTGTTTAGTCTTTCTGTTAGAAGGTCTACAAATCTGTTGTCCATGTAGGGGCATTTTATGTAGAACACAAACCCACACACACATACACACATTAATTGCTATTGTGGTTTGCCTAAGCCCTTCATCACCTGAGTGTTTACTTCCGTCTGCTATATCAAATTGATTGTGTCAGTGTTTATTCTGTGACAAAGCAGACTGCACAAATGACCAAATGAACAGAGGTACATTTGATTTGATACTTGGGGATTTCTCCAATCTTCTGTTCACTCTTCTACCCACTTTTAATTTGTTTCTGTGAGTGATGTACCAGTGCTTAGTGTGAGTATTTGTAGTGAAGATTTGGTGTGTGTGTGTGTGTGTGTGTGTGTGTGTGTGTGTGTGTGTCTGTCCATTGTGGGGCAGGTGTTGTGCTGATGTAATGGACCTTGGATGCATTCAGCCATCTTTTGTATTCAGTGCTGTGTTTGTTTCAAATCAGTTTATCTTCTATATGAGCCTGGGGGAGAGCTGTGCACTTTGGATAATTGAGTTCTGGGTAATTGAAGTATCAGTGTGTAGATGGAGAATGGCTCTTTCACTTCAGCAAAAGTCTGGGTCTCCTGAAGGAATAACAACCAAACAGGCAAGCCGAGGTTTAAAAAGTGGGCCATTTCTGCTGTCTCATGAAGGGTACCGGATTTCTTCTAACATCTCTCAGGAAATAAATGTTGTGTGGAACATTGAGTGTCTGGATACAATATCTGCAGTTTTGAAGCAGTGCATCCTGGGTAAGCTGGAGTCCAGCAGTTGCTGTGACTGACTGGCTCTCTTCTCAGCAGTCTACTTCATCAGCGGTGATTTAGGGGGTTGAATTGTGCAAAATTGCGTCTTTGTTGGAGCCCAAGTCAAGCAGAAGGATTGTGTTGTGATGTGACTGCTGAATTTTCTCTCTTGATGGGGGGGGGGGGATTGTGTGACTGGCTGATTAAATGAACTGATTAAGACGTGGGAGTGCTGTGTGGGAGGTTGTTGAGTCGTTGACTTTTTGCTGAGACTGGAGTTTGGGAGTGTTTTGGTCATTAAGTTTCCATTAGAGACTCGGCCGGGAGTGGGATAGTCTCATAAACCTGGCTTGACTCCTGGCATAAAGCTGGAGCCATATTGTATTGTCATTTGGTTTCGGCACCGTTTGGTGTCAGTGGAAAGGACATGCAAGGGACATGGAAGGGAAATGTTGACATGCAAAAGTGTCTATCCACGGGGGGGTAACTGAGTGTTTGATGGAACAGCAGGCCTCTGCTCTGGACCTGGATGGAGCTCCTTTGGACGGAGTGCCACTGGATGGAGTGCCCCTGGATGGGGCTCTCATAGACGGGGCACCTTTGGACGGGACGCCATTGGACGACCTGGATGGATCACCCATGGGGTGGGACCCTGCGTCGCTGGACGGTGTACCTGTGGATGACATTGATGGTGTCCCCCTGGGATCGTCTATAGATGACATTGATGGAATGCCACGTAAGTATATGCAACCCAAATTCCTAAAGGTGTGTTTTTGTTTGTGTATGTGTATTGATTACATTTTAGTAAAATTTCTAAATATCAATTATAGTGAACCATGTGTTAACCATTATGCCTGTCCTTGTCTCTTTGTGTGTGTGTGTGTGTGTGTGTGTGTGTGTGTGTGTGGCTGTTTATATGTTGAACGTTTTTGTGTATGTGTTTGCGCTCTCTGTTCCAGTGGATGAAGGCACAGAGCGAGGAGTCCCCCACGCCAGAGTGACTTTGTCAAAGTGGGAGCGAGTGGATGATGGAGAGCCTCTGAAGAGCACAGATGCAGACAGCAGGTAAGGGAGGGCCTCTCTCTCCCTCCCTCTCTCTCTCCCTCCTCTCTCTCTCCCTCCCTCTCTCTCTCTCTCTCTCTCTCTCCTCTCTCTCTCTCTCTCTCTCTCTCTCTCCTTCTCTCTCTCTCTCTGTCCTCTCTCTCTCTCTCTCTCTCTCTCTCTCTCCTCTCTCCCTCTCCCTCTGTCCTTCTCTCTCTCCTTCTCTCTCCCTCTCCCTCTGTCCTTCTCTCTCTCTCCTTCTCTCTCCCTCTATTTTTCTCTTCCTCCCTGTCTCTCTCCTCAATCCCTTTTCCCTCTCTCCATTTCTTCTCTCATTCTCACTTTCACTCTTCCTCTCTCCTCCTCTCTTTTCTCTCCCTCTCTCTGTTCATCTTCCTCTAGCTCGTGGCTCTAATAAACTGCAGTGCTGGGTCCAGCTCCGGCCCCAGCTGTAAGCCATTATGACATGATGGATGAGCCCTGTGCTGGATGCAGGAGGAGTTAACCTTTAATCAAGTTCCCTTAACAGCTGTGAAACGAGAGGGAGACCTTTTACATCGCCCCGTTTATTCATCTCCTCATTTCCTCTCTCCTTTCTTAATTGCTTTCATATCTCTCTCTCTCTCTCCCCCTCTCTCTATCTCTCTATCTCTTCCCCCTCCCCCCTCTCTCTATCCCCTCTCTCTACCCCCCTCTCTGTCTCTCTTTCTTCCTGGGGAGAAATATGTGATTTAAAACAATAATGGTTCTGATTTTCAGTCGATTCTTTGTGTTTGTCTCCCTCCTCCCTCTCTGCACTAGAGATGGAAAGGACGGGGAAGGGGAGTCAGACGATGACAGCAGTGACAGCTCCTCCAGCCCGTCAAAGTTTGATGCGGCTGACTTCAAGAGCTCCGTCTCCAGCTTTGAGCTCTCCGAGAGCAAGAGGAGTAAACTGCGTGAACTGGAGGTTAGCAGCCAGCGTCTTCTATCGCTGTCTCACTAAACAACATATTCCTCGCATCTCTGAAGCATCAGATTTGTATTTAGTGTTTTGGAGCTGTAGCTACATCAAGTATAAGTATATATACTCTTTGATCCCGTAAGGGAAATTTGGTCTCTGCATTTATCCCAATCCGTGAATTAGTGAAACACTCGGCACACACTCAGCACACAGTGAGGTGAAGCACACACTAATCCCGGCGCAGTGAGCTGCCTGCAACAACAGCGGCGCTCAGGGAGCAGTGAGGGGTTAGGTGCCTTTCTCGAGGGCACTTCAGCCGTGCCTACTGGTCGGTGTTTGAACCGGCAACCCTCTGGTTACAAGTCCGAAGCGCTAACCAGTAGGCCACGGCTGCCCCTCACATCACACCATTTAGGTAGATTAATTCAGATCGACTTCTAGGTGCTAGATATACTCTGTATACTAGGACAACCAACAAGTAGATCGAAATTCTAATTACCATTCCATGTCAATGAAACCGATTTACTGTGTTTTGTTTTCGTTATGGTCACCACTGTCCAGATAATTGTGTTTGAAGCCAGGATGAGGTGTTCGCAGTAGAAGGATTTGGTTTGAGTATTCTCCCTCTCTTTCAGGTGAAGGTGATGAAGTTCCAAGATGAGCTGGAGTCGGGGAAGAAGAACCGCAAGTCGGGCATGAGCGTCCATGAGCAGGTCCAGCACTACAGGAACAAGCTGCTCCAGAAGGTCAGTGCTGAGGTCAGACACCTCAACCAGGCCTGCCGTGGGGGTTGACTGTTGGGGCAGAGCTGGTCTAACCTGACCCTAGCCAGATGAATTTCGTTCCGCTTAGCTCCGCCTAGCTTCACTCACATCCATCTGGGACCTCTTCCATTGAGACTGATTTCTGCAACCGACTTTATGGTTCAGCCAATCAAGGACGCAGGGCGGGAGTTTCATAGATGTGACATAGCGTAGAAGCGACTGTGAGACTGTTATTAGCGTCACGGGTTGGCTTCGATGTGAGTGGTTGAAGTAGCACGTCAATAGATGACGGACAAGTGGCTAATTAAATCATATGCAAGCATTTTTTGATTAGGCCCAGCCTTCTGAAGCAACACTTCAATGGATCGGTTCCAGATAGATGAGTGGAGCTAGGCGGAGGGAAATTCATCTGGCTAGGGTCAGGTTAGAGCTGGTCTATCGAAGGAGCAAATAGTATGCCGGTTTTGGAATAGTATGCAGGGTTTCACCGGCTGTCACCTCATGCTTACTGAGCTCACTCAAAGCAGTTGGCTCAGTGGGTGGTTGAAATACAGCCTGCTGTTACAGTTGGATAAAACCTATGCTATTTGCAATAAGGGCACTGTGATGAAAGTTTTCAGGATCATGAGAAAAGTTTTCATCACAAGGCTTGAGCACATGCTATTTAATGCTTAGCTTACTGGAATTTCAGACGTTCTAAATGGCTTGCAGATGTTCTTAATACTCAGCACACAAGCCAGCGGTTGTTCTAAATGCATAGCGCATGAGGGTTGTGGTCTCAAGACGTTCTAAATGCAAATTGACAGGACTTGTGGGCCTTCTCAAATCACTTCAGGTGTTTTACTGCACCTGTCTGAGATAATCAGAAAGTAATGAAGCCATTAGTAAAATCATGAGCAAGGAGACCTCAAACACACCGTGCTGTCTACTTTCCAGCAGCAGGACACCGAGCTTATAACTGGAGTGGAAAAAAGCAATCAATGGTTTTAATTTGCAGCAGTCATCTTGAAATGAGCTTGATTAATTCATACAGTGTAAAAATGTACCGCAGTGTGTTATCATTGCTTCTCAAAAGCAGTTCAGCTCTCCTAGAGAGGATCATTTTAGCTCTTTAATTAAAACTCATCTATCATGGCCATCTCTTCAAATCTGGAACTCCTGTGGGTTTGATTTAACGTTAGCTAAATTAGCTGGGTTAAGTCCGGCCTACTGGTTAGGCAGTGGTTCGGTTACAGCCCATACGTGCTTGAGGAGTGCAGTGCACTGGACTGGACCTGAGCCTGGGTTTTGGGGGAAGATCTGATAAGCAGACGTGACTGTGATGGATCTGGCCCTGATCAGGGATCAGATGCGATGACGGCAGACGCTGGGCAGCCTCCGGCTCGAAGTTCTTCCAGAGTCAGATGCTGTCTTGGATGGGGGGGGGTTTTGTTAACATCCTGTCCTCGTTCTGTCGTTTCGGTTCTGTCCACAGGAGTTTGAAAAGGACGAGCAGGAGAAAAAAGAGAAGTCATCGCAGAAACCAAAGGAACGGTCCAAGAAGGAGGAGAAGAAGGAGCGGACGGAGGAGCGGAGCAGAACGAGGGAGAAGGAGAGGAGTAAACGGAGCGAAGACCGCGAGAGGGGAAGAGACTTGGAGGACAGGAGAGAAAGGTACGTCTTCACCTTCTCCTGTCCTTCAAAATGCTCGTGAGAGACGGCACATAGATTTTCACGAGGTTTACCGTCCATTTCACATCTGCTTGTGTGGCTTCCAGTAGGTATGCTGATGTTTTTTTTTTGCACTTTTCCTGTGGTTGTGCCTGTCTTAGGACAAAGTCCAGGTCTCCCAAGAGGTCGAAGCGTTCCCGCTCCCCGTCACCTGTCCGGAAGTCGCGGAGGTCGACGTCCCGCTCGCCACACCGTTCTCACAAAAAGTCCAAGAAGAACAAACACTGAAATTTGACCCCTGGACCTTGGCCCCTTAGCGGACACATAAGCTTCCTATAGAGGGCGGGGTGTGTGAGTGGGTTTTGGTGGTGGTGGAGGAGGGCATCAAGGGACAGATCACTCTGCCAATCATCACTCCGACAGCCCTTCCCCAGCAGTACCACACGGTTGCCTCCAGTGTCCCACAGTGCTCCGGGAATGGACCGGTCCTCCCAGGCCTCTCTTCGGTTTTGATGATTTCCCACAGTGCATCACGGTTACCTGGCCCCAGCCCACCGCCTTCATGTCAGTGCTGCTCCAGCTCCTCTCCCACCCCACGGCTCATTTTTATAAGACACAGGTTCCCATGTTGACTGTACAGTTCTCTTTTTTGTGTTTTTATTTGTTTTTATTTGGAATGTTAAGTGCTATTATTATTTGTCTCTTAAGGTCTTTTGAATGAAAGTGGAAAATGTTGCAAGATTGTTCCCCCAATCTTTACATTAAATACAAAAAAGATCTTGGATAAGGGGTGTGCGTGTGTAAATTTGTAGAAAAACAGCTTTATCTGGCTTGTCAACTGAATTGGGATACCAGCTTTATCAGAGGCACAAAAAGGCAAAGGCTTGGACAAGATAAATGCCCATCTTTCTGGTGCTTGTTATTCTGTTTGTGTACTCTTATCTGCTAAAGTGTAATGAGTGTGTGTGTGTGTGACCCAGACAGAGGCTCTGGTGGTTCTTCTGTACGCTGCCATCCACACATTTCACCAGGTGAGGGAGCATATAGTCTCTCTCTAATAAGACCATTGACCTCAATCCTGTAGCTTGCTGTTGGGAGTCCCTGCCTGGCCTGATGCCGTGCTGCTAGAGGTTACACAATATCTCTTGAGACATCACCTTGATGAATAATGCACTGATCACATTATTATTGGTCCTGTGCTTAGCATTACACTAATGAAGCCTCCCTCGAAAATTATGATTTCATGCTTTATATTGCATTTCACCAAAGCTCAGCTCCACTAAGCATGATAAACCCATAATAGTTTATTAAATGAGTCATAAACTGTTAGAAAAGTGGTTCAATTTATTGTTCTTTTTTACAACACATAAAATAAACACTGACAAATACACAAATAAGAATAGGTAACGGAAATGATCAGAGTTAGTCCTAAATTTGAAATGTACGATGACAACCGTTCCATTGAAAAGCCATCGCATGACTATTAATGAGGCAGACGGAAGAAGATTAAAAAAAGCCGCGAGAGCGAATAATCGTTTATGTGTGTCAGTTTACGTAGAGGACAAATCACCTCATTCACCACAATGCTGTAAGTGATTATTAATGTCTTACAGGGTTATCAATCATCCAGGAGAATGGGTTCATCTAACCAGGATCATTGTCTCATCCTACAGTATATGCTACTGTGAACTGTCATTCCACACTCACTCTCCTCAAGCAATAGATTTCTCCAAACTAAGAACACAGTTTCATGTTATACACAAACAGGAAAAGATAAGGATATCATGAAAGGCATGGCGTTGTGGCGTTTTGTTGAAATGTTTGACATGTTCCTCTGCATGTCCGTAATCCCGTAGTGTCAGGGTCCTTGTTCTCCGTGGAGGCGGAATGCTTTCTACGAATGTCACTTCCGTCCTCCCCAGAGCACTCTCTGGCTGGAGATTGGTGGTTAGAGGGGAACAGTGGACCGAACTCCCATCCAGTTTTGGGGGGAAAAACAACTGTTGATGTGTTCTTGGGGAGTTTGTCTCTTCCGGACAGTCAGTGGGAGAAGAGAGCGACTGTAAGGCATCAGGAGAGATCAGTACTTCTTGACGTTGATGAAGACTTTGATGGCGCCGGTGAAGTCTGCGGAGAGGAGCACTTCACTGTGGTCTGTTTTCAGAGCTCCTGAAGGAGACAGAGGACAAAAATAAAACAGAACAGTCACCGACTGGTAAGAGGAGCCAGAGTTTTCTCTGATGAGAAGAAAGTCTGCTGACAGCATTACTGTTGAAGCAAGGAAGCATGATTTTTCTCTCTGCAAGAACCAACTCTCAACTATTACCATGTCAAGTCCCAATATCCAAAGCTTATGTATGTAGTCCAAGAAAGCCCAGGCTTCCATATAAGCCATGGCTCATATGGCGACAAAACAAATGGCTGATAACTTGTCAACTAGCAGTCAATAGTCGCTCTCTGTCTCTGTGTGTCTCTGTGTCTCTCTCTCTCTCTCTCTCTGTACACCGGCACAGCGGAGTAGCAGACTGGAGCTTTCAGTGCTATGGCCATGTGTTGCCAAGGGAACAGAGCCTCTGAGGAGGCTGCACGCTCCGTCAGTCACGGTAACTCAAGAAGTCCAGAGGAGAGGCAGAGCACACAACAAGTACATTGTCTCCTAAAGCCACAATCTCCGTCTTTACACAAACTCATTCAACTCAACTCAACACTTCAGATAGTTTTATGCCTCAGTTATGCTTTATGTTGTTCGCAAAAATCCAATGTGTCATGTATGCTGAAGTTTGCAAGTGTGTTTTTTCTACTTTGAAACATTCCACGGATGAGAGACAAGGTGGCTGGGATTCAGTGCTCTTGCCACTAGGGCCCAAGTGCTGTACTTCAAAGGATGTCTTCTGTGGGTCAAGACCTCATCCCTTTGAGCTCCAGAAGACAAGCTATGCTCATGTCTTTGAGAGACAGACACTGAATTGTACCATTGTATAGCTACCCCTCCCAGCAGTAACTCTCCACTGAAAACTGAATTGTATCATTTCTGAGCAGAGACCTCAGTTCTGGGTCTTGGCCCTTGTAAAGAAGCTTTTGTTTACCTCCCTCTCCGATGCCTCAAGAACAGTGCTGGCATGAAAACAAGCAGCCTGGGTTTTTAGCTCGATTGTCAGCACGCTCAACCCCTGATGCGAGGTGTTCTTACCTGAGGGAATGGTCTCGGAGTCGGTAGAGTCATTGCTCTTGACCTCAGGGTCAGGCTTCTCAGCGCCCCCTGCTTCCTGAGGCACGATGAGCCCCGGGTGGGGTGCAAAGATGGCCGACGTCACCACGGCATTGTGGGCTACGGAACACAGTGAGCAGAGGTCAGGGCTCTCAACCACTACCAGAGCTAAAAATAGGCACCTATCAACATTTAACACACTGATGACCATCACATCAGCATTCCACAGGGGCCCTAACTGGCTACTACTGATTAACATGCCATTTTAAAGGAGTAATGTCTCCTTACAGTTGAGTATGTATGGGGTAACTGTTCTCAGCCTTTGCTACAGTGCCAGTAATTGTTTACTGTTTATAACATTTCACTATCATTTTAATTTATAATTATGTCTACACAGATTAATAGTTGGAGTAGATGGGCAATGGTGGGCAGCCAGATGTCAAACATTGGCCAACTCTGATGCCACTCCTGACCTAACTCTTACCTTTAATGCCTTCCCAGAAGTCATTGCGGTCACGCCTGACTGAGGTGAATTTGCTGAGGTCGTGGTACGTGCTCCAGATGTACACGTACTTATCCTCGGAGCCGCTCACGATGAAGGAGTAATCATGGCTGCAGGGACACATGAACGTACGTACAGTTCACCCATATGCACACACATTTACTGTAAACACACATTACTGTATATCTTTGCAATTTGATTCCGTTTACGTTTGTGACCTTTGCTCATGAATAAATCTTACAGTAACACTTCAAGTAAACTGAATTCTGTGACACTAATACTATATATCTAACATGTGTTACACCTGCAGTTATCCTATTTTTGGAGAAACCCAACTCAACACACTGCAGTGTGTCTCACCTGAAGCTGGCTTTGATCTGGCTGCTGCTGTTGACATAGCCCTTGTACTTCATAGACAGAGAGAGATCCCTCAAGTCATACAGGCGAATACGGGAGTCATTGGATGTCACCAGGATCTATGGAGGAGGAATTGTTTTAAATGAATAATAATAATGATAATAGTACAATACTAATTAATATATGGCAGACTGTTCAAATAATATTCAAAATAGTTGTTGACAGTTGACAGTTCTCTGTATAAGAAATACTGGAGACACAGTGACTGGATGGCAATTACAAAAATCAATTATCAAAAATTCCCATTCAGCAGCAGCATTCACACGCAAACACACAGATGAGATATTGGGCAGTTGTTCTGGCATCACTGCTGTACCTTGTTCTCCCCCGGCAGAGGCTCGATGCCTGTGATCTTCCGGCCCACGCGGTTCCTGCCCCTGGTGGAGCGCACATGGATCTGGGTGTGGTACTTCAGCCGCTGGAAAACACACACACACACGCACACACACACACACAAATTCATGTATTCATGTTTGACTCAAAATCCACAAAACAAGATATTCAGAATAAATCAATAGTAAAAATGTCAGACAGTCAAGTGATGAATACAAAAAGACATTAGATGTAACATTCAAAGCAAACAATTACAAAAGGGTTTACGGTCTTTCTATTCAACTAGTACAGGGGTGGCTAATCAGTCCAGCATGAAGAGCCAAAAAAAAGAAAAATCCACACCACTCAAAAGAGCCTACAGTTTTCGAAAAGAAAATGAACAGAAAGAAAACGAGTCTGCTTCTCTGACTGACGTTTGAATAGCCTACCTTTACCTTGTCCTGGCGAAGGTCAGTGTCTTTTGGAAAACTCTGGAAATGTTCAGGTGTGAAGCTTTATGCATCAGTTAAGTCTGGCATACCAAGTACCAAACTAACATACAGAACATGTTTTGTTATGGCGTTGTGTAACTGTGGTTTTAAACATGTTTTGCTACAAATCCTTTTTGAATGTCATGTGTTCCTCGATTTGTGCTTAGCTAATATTTGCATGCATTTTGATTTATCTACCCCTGGAAAATCCAGAGTTCTCACAAGAGCACAATTTGAATTGTCTCTGCGAGACACTCTGGCAATGAGTAATGATGCACATTACTTTTGCCACTTGTATCGCTGGGAGTGTTATTGTGTCGAAGTCCGGAATTAGTCAGTAAACAGTCAGTAAACATTGGTATAGTCTTATCCAATTGCGTGCAGTGAGATTTTCAAATACACGCTTGGTGCCGCCCCTCGAGTTGGGCCATTACATTATTTGTGGCCAGACCCTTAATCTTTCTAGGATTACCAGGGTCTGGAATCTCCAGGCTATGATTTATCAGAAATATATTTAAAAAATAAAAAAAATCTTAAATCCAATGAAAAGTGAGAACATATTTGAGCAGCCGTGAGTCACACAAGAGGAGGCAAAAAGCCGCATGCGGCTCGCGACCTTTGAACTGGTACTTCTTGCTTTGTTTGTGTAATCTCTGCTCCAGGAATTTGAATAGGTTTGCAATAGAGACGTCCCCATGTGTATGAGCTCACAGAAGCACCGAGCCCTCTGACACAAGAGGCTACAGTTTCATGCTCCATCTGCTGAGCAGTACTTACACTTACTCCCGTAATTGCTCTCAAAATATAATCAATAATCAGTACACACACACACACACACACACACACACACACACACACACACACACACACCTCATCTCTCATTATACATACACATGCATATGCATGCACGCAGACACACACACACACACACACACACAGACAGACACACACACACACACACACACACACACACCTCTATGTACAACAACTCAATTAAAATCTAATCATGATGAACATTTCACTGCACGTAGAGAATGACTCCCCACAGTCCCTCCCTGTTGTTTGGTTGAGTGACTTCATTAGTGCTGTTGTACTACAATTCAGAGTCGTTCATAAAGTGAAAATGGCACGTTTCATCAAAGGCATCAAAACAATGGCGCTGAAGGGAGACTGGAGCCTGAACACAGGCAGACTGATCTGAGATCATCCCTCTGGCGCAGTCAAGGGCACAAAGACAGCATTGAGTGGCAATTTGGGTCTCCGCCAGTCAGTTTCACCCAAACAAAAGGCCAGGTGAGAGGGGTGGTTTTCATCACACTCCTGGGATCGTGAATAGATTTGGGATTTTTGATACAGAAACACACACACACACACACAGTCACAGTCATCTAAACATACACACACACACACACCTCTGTGTCATAGAAGATGCAGCGGCCATCATAGGTGCCGATGACAGCGTATTTGCCATTCTGGCAGAAGTTGGCTGCGGTGATGAGTCTGGTCTGGCCGTCCACCTCATTCCACAGAGCCACCTTCTTATCCGGAATATTCCACAGCCGCAGCTTACCGTCTAGAGAGCCACTCAGGAAGTATCGGTCATCCTGGAAAAAGGAGGACACAGAGGAACAGAGGAAGAGCGAGACAGCGAGAGGGGACGATTCAATTGTAATTCAACACACACAAACACAGCCAAGTACAGTTGCATGAATACTCAGTCTGCAGTCCACTGAGAGACGTAAAATGAAAGAGACAAAAAGAAAGTGCACACACACACACACACACACACACACACACACACACACACACACACACACACACACACACACACACACACACACACACACACACACACACACACACACAGTGAATAGTGAATGTTGACACTCACCCTGGGGTGAAATGCGATAGCTGTGACAAAGTCTATGTGCTGAAAGCAGCAGAGGCACTCCCGTCTGGATATGTGCCACAGACGCACTGTCTTATCCATGGACGACGACAGCAGGAAGTAGTTCTGTGTCAGAGGCAGAGACAGGAGACGGACTCTCAAGTGGGGCCCGGAGGGACGATACACACAGACAGGAGCTCTGGCTTTAAGGGCGATAAGGACCAGCTCAGAGGCAGGCAGGGCATTTTCAGGAGATGGCCTTTTCAGCTGGGGCAGCAAGGGGCTTCTACCAGAAACAGCCTTCGGGGCTACATGTTCCCATTGTTGTGGCCTATAATGGTGTTCTGTCATGCCATGGCATGTCCATGCACAAGCAGGGTTATTACTTCCCATCTGTTGGGTTGGTAAATCAGCTAGGATGCACCTGTGAGACACTGACATCATGACAGGAGGTGTTTGGACAGTGACAATCTCACCTGTGTAGTGTGCACCTAATATGCATTTGTCATCCCAGTGCCTCTATTCTCTTGTTGACAGTTATTCTCTATTTTCTTGTTGACAGTTTTTCCTCCTAACTTTTGTCTGTTTGTGTGTCACTCTACTCCCTCACTGTGGGGAGAACAACTCTGTATTAAACATATCTGCTGAATATAAATGCAACAAGCCTTTGTACTGTAAGAACCAACACCCAGTAAGTGATTTGATGAAGGAGAGATAGCATACGTGTTGACGTGAGATGCCTTCAAGCTGAGAGAGGGTGGAACGTAAACAAGTTGAGATGAATGTTCCAACCCGCCTTAGCGCCTTAGTAACCTTATTTGTCAACACTCTGACGGGCCAACATAGAAGTCCTCACTGACCTTTGACCAAGACAGGTCCAGCAGGTCGGCTGTGTGTCCTTTGTATTTGCAGAACGGAACTTGCCGGAAGGGGGCGTTCCTGTCCTCCATGTCGGGGTCCTCTGAAACCCCACTGCCCATCTGTAAAACAACAGTGAAGATTCAGGAAGGTGTTCAACCAAGCAAACATTACATTACTGTATTCACACAGCTCTTCCTTCTTCTGCACTCAGTGTCCTATTGACCTTCACTCAATAATAATAATAATAATAATAATAATAATAAAAAAAAATAATAATAATATTTACCATTTCTGGCAACTTTATAGACCATTGAATAGAGAGAGATCCCCATGCATTGCTAATACCAGTGTAATTATGTACCATTGCTAGCACCATTGGTAGTCTTCATTCAGTAATAGCCAAGGGACAATGGCCAAAAGAAAAGAAGAAGCATTACTAGAACTAGACAGTAGTGACAGTGCTGCAGACTTGATCTGAGGAAGGACAATAGTTTCTTTTCTTTTCTAGATTTGATTCTATTTTTTTTCTTTCCTGCTGCATGACCAAACCTGCCCCATAAACTCCACCTGACAGCAAACAAAGCACTTGAGCAAGCGCCCTCACGTTGAGGTGAGCCAGGCGTGCCCACACATAAAAGCTGGGACTTGTTTACGCTGGAGATTTCGGAAGAGACTTACTGCTCCCTCGGTGTCAGACTTGGAGGAACACAGACTCTCCTGGGACGGAGAAGGAGACACGCGACCTTGAGGGGGGGAGAGAGAGAAAGAGAGAGAGAGAGAGAAAGAAAAGATGGATGAAAGAATGGAAGGTGGCACCCAGCCAGAGATCAGGGGAGAGCACAGCCATTTGTTTGTGCACACAGTAGTCTCAGAGCTAGACCAAAGTCCTTTTAGGCAAGTCCCTCCACTCAGTGGCCATATTGCACTCATTGGGCATCCTATTCGGCAGAAATGCGCGTGCGCAAGGCTTCACGACACCAAACGTGCTTCAGCGGCGTTCACAACACATGATTGGCACGATGACTGCACAACACATCACATAATTGGCTCAATGTATACACATATTGACGTTTTGGCAAGGAAGGGGTGGGATATGTTTAGACAACGGCCATATTGGCGTTACAAACTAACCCCATGCATTTCGATGGATGATTTTTTGAGTGCTGTGTCTCCTCATTAGAAAGTCTCTGGCTAGACACATTGGAATATGCCACCGGGTCCATATATCACAATGTATGTCTGGTATATTAGAATATGCATCTGAGCAAAATATTAGCGGGAGTGGAAGCGATCAGTGTATTTAGTAAATCTGAGATGATCTAAGCCAATAAAATACTTTGTGAAAGCAAAGCTCAACCATATAATGGCAAATCAAATTTTAAGACGGCAAAGGAAACTGGTGCTTTTTGTCAAACTGCAGTAATTTCAAGTGTATTAACCACATAGTGTATAAACTGCAAGACAGTGTTTTATGCTAATTAAAACAAAACATAAAAACATCTATGTATTAACCACAGAGCCCAATGAATCCAAATCAGATCATGCTTTATTCATAAAGAAGAATGAAGAAAAGAAATGCATTGCCATGTATAGCCCCTGTGTATTAACCTGAAAGCTGAAGACATTTTGCAAAATTAATGCTTTGGTTAACAGGCGGGAAATTACATTAAGGACGGGTGTCAGCAAGACACAGGGTTCCCACTCTAAGTCAAATGTAAAATTCCATAACTTTTCCCTGACTTTCCCTGACAAAAAACTGAATTTCAAACACTCATAGTGAATGGTACAATATACTGACCAAAGATTTCAGAGCAGCCGCGTACTAGCGTATCACGTATACAACATGATAAAATTCCCTGACTTCCAATGTCTGGAATAGCCTGGCTAACGCCAAACCCCATCTCATTGAGATGGGGTCTGGGAACTAAACATTCATTTTCTCGTATTTGAAACGTGGTTTACGAATGCCCAGAGCCGTTTATTGGGCGCTACGAATGTCTATCAAATGCGTATCAAATGTACGTAGCTCATAACGGCTTCGGTGTGTCATCATCGTCTTGCTGCCCTTCCTCCGTATTGTGATTGGTTTCTTCATTGAGGTGAAAACGAAGTCCATAGAATCCAGGCTGCCTAGCAGCGTGAATAAAATCGTGCGCAAGGCAAGGCAGCATTGGAAAACCCAGGCTATGTGTGGAATAGACTTTATCAAAATTCCATGATATTCCAGATATTCCATGACCCGTGGGAAGACAGCTCAAATTGTTATTGTTGCCACTATAATAGTGTTTACATGTAATTTAGATGTGTTTGTACTCTGAAAGTCACTTCTTCAGCTATGAGACTACTCACACAAGAAGACGTACACAGGGTGTTTTTGCACTGGACACACTTGCAAGTGGTCCCCTGACACACTTCCCTTGCCAACATCGGTCAAGGGCAACAGGCATACGGGTAATGGCTTGGGTCAGTTCAGAGAGAGCACGTTCAGCATGTTTGTGCATGAGGTGATGGCTTGGGTCAGTTCAGAGAGAGCACGTTCAGCATGTTTGTGCATGAGGTGACACAGTGGATATTTTAGCCAGATTACGAAGCCAGTGGAATGTGCAGAATTTATAGTCCAAAAAACTGTACCAGGAATGCATACACAAACATACATGTGAACACCCTCACACACATACACAAACACAAACGAACACCACACACACACTAATTACAATCAAACAAAGTATGAAAGACATGACATCCTTTAGAAGTTTTTCCATTAGTTCAATAAGTAAAAGCAGTGCCATTCCTTAAAGCTCATGTAAGAGAGCTTGCTAAAGTGGCTTATGTTGAACACTGGAGAAGATAGTAATACCATTAAGCTGTGGCTAAGACATACTTAAATCATTAAAACCACGGCTTCAGTGGCTTAATGTTAAAGCACATGCATGTCACTACACTTTGTCCTCATATAGTATCAATGTAATCCTAAATAAATCAGCTGATCCAGAAAATGTGTGTGTGTGTGTGACTGATATCAACGAGGTCTAATTAGACCATTCTTTATTCATTATGAAGCAGTGATGATGAATTAGTTAGACCTCTGGCACAGAGCTAGCAGTATAGGTTACTATTTTGGTTGTCCACATACTGTGCGTGTGTGTGTGTGTGTGTGTGTGTGTGTGTGTGTGTGTGTGTGTGTGTATACACCTCATGCCTTAGTGCGAGTGTCTATTCATGCGTCTGTTGGACATTACCCTCTGTGTTGTATTTGATCCTCATGTTGTTGAAGAAGTCAAAGGCGTTCTTGAGAACCCAGATCCTGACCATGTTGTCCTGCCCTGCAGTGGCCAGCAACCGGCCACAGTGGGAAAACTTCATCGTCCACACAGCTCCCTGTGGAGAAGAGAACGAGGCTTTTACTCTCTCCATCACACCCAGACACACACACACACGCAACATACATTTACTCACACGAGAACATGAACACAAAAGGCTCTTAAAGCTAGCACAATTGTGTTTCCTGACAGAAGAATGTACAAGGTAAATACACACACACACAATAAATGTATACACTTAACAGCTACTCGACCAGTTCCTACATCCTTCCTTGTTTTGTCCCCCTCTCCATCCCTCACCACCCCCCCCCCCTCACCATGTGCTCTCCACTGAGGTCCTGGACCACTTTGATCTGGTCGAAGTCGAAGGGCCCCTTGAAGCTGTGCGCAGCCTTGAACTTGACAGGCCGCGTGTAGGGCATGCCCTCGTCATCGCTGGAGGACGGGTCATCCTGGTCCGTGTGAAAGACCTCGTCCCGCACGCTCTTCACCTTGTTCACCGCCTTCTCGCCGTACTCCTCGGCCAGGTGCTTCGCCCGCTTCACCGACTTGCCAAGGAACTTCTTCAGCTGCGTGCTGCAGGGTGTGTCACACACACACACACACACACACATACACACACAAACACACACACACAAAATCAAATACACGCACAGCAAGAAACACCAAAGGCAACACACTCATACGCTGACTAACACAGTTACCTATACACAGGCCAATTCTAATACTATTGTACACCTCCTCTTGGAACGCTCAAATTCAAAGACAATAATACCAAGCAGACCATTTCAACAGTTTTTTAAAGTAACATCCGGAGATAAAAAAAAAAACATAGATGACGTCTAATGTCAGGCAGCTGACTCAGAAAAACACAAGCAGAGCCAAGCCCTCTTTCCTTTCTCCCTCAACGAATAAGACCTGTCATTGTTGTCACAGATTTCACAGACACTCTTAGCCGGTGAGAGCTTACAGTAGCATGACTGCATGAATTTCATCCGTGATTGAGCTTAGACATGCGCATAGGACCTCCGTGTCTCCAAGACCTTCACTTGAGCGACGGGGAATTGAGAAGGGACCAACAGAGGAGCAGTAGCGCACACACACACACACACACACACACACACACACACACACACAAAGCCTTTGCAGCACTCACGTCTTCTGCTTCAACTTTCCTCCATCTGTGTCTGTGAGGGGGGCCGAGGACTTGTCATCATCGTCCGACTGCGCTGCGTCATTCCTGAGGGAAAACATGAGACTGACAGCTCAGGGCCCACAGCTGCGAGAGCCCAAGGTGTGTGTGTGTGTGTGTGTGTGTGTGTGTGTGTGTGTGTGTGTGTGTGTGTTTCTGTGAGCTGAGCCACATCAGACTGTGGAAAAGTGGATTAACTCAACCCAGTCTTTGCTCAAGCCCCGGAGAATTGGACTAGACTGAAACAGTGGCCATGAAAATCAAGACCCAGTTAAAAGGGTGATTCAGTAATTAAAGAGAGCTGATGAGAAATGGGAGTACACAGGTTTATGACATGGGTCTAGTACACACGCTTAAGACAGTGAACATAGTATTTGAGCTTTTAGGAACTGACTTTCATTGGTGAAAATATAACCAACTGACTTTATTAGAATTCTGGTAAACCATGGCTGTGATACAAAACAAAAATGCATAATTGTATTATTATCAGATGTAATGTACACAGCTGTGTGGTGTAAAAGGTTGCATCGTCTAGCATTATGGGTAATGTAGTCCAGTGGATAGTTCTGTGGATAGCTCCCATGATGCACTTACGTGATGTACTCTTTGGTCCTCCTCATGATGTGCAGGGTGAGGGGGTTGATACCAGTGGGCAGCTTCTCCTCAGCCTGGATCAGAGGAATCTCCTCACCGGTGTCCAGGTTCTTTATCATCACACTCGCCAGAATTTCCTGTCACAGACACACACCTTGTCAGAAAGCTTCAGTAGCCCATCAACAACCACATGCTTTAGTGCAAAAGCAGTTCCATCCTCAGCAGGAAAAGGAATGGGGAAAAAAACAGCTATCATGATGACCTTCCAGACACACACACACACACACACACACACACCTCATCAGTGAGTTCTCGTCCCGAGTTGGAGCGCGGTCTTTGTGGTCCAGGTGTTTCACTACCACTGGCACAAGAGTCTTGCTCGCCATTCTCCTGAAAACACAAAACACACACACACACACACATAAATTGATATTTCAAATCTTAAGTGGATGATTATCCCCCTTTGACCACAGTCATGCCATATGTCATCCCAACTCAACAACTTCAGGGTCACTGTATTCCTGGTGTGGACAGAACTGTTCTGTGTCATTATAAAGCATCTTAGCCCTTCCTGGTTGCATGATTGTCACTCACACACACACACACAAACCTGTGCGGTGACGAGTTTCTCCCCACTGGTGGCGCTAGCGAGGTCCAGGGAGTGCTGCAGCTCTTTGGTGAGGGAGCGTACCGTCGAGCTGGGAGACACCAGGCCACAGGGCTCTTCGTCCGGCTCTGCGGAAACTGACCAAGCAGAGAAAGCGCCGTTGAACTCAGCAGCCAATCACAAGACAGATCACGCACATCAGAACCAGAGCTCTGATCAGAACACATCACACTCATCAGGACTCTTCATCCACATCATCCTCATGACTCTTCATCCACAAAACCTGTGCGTTCTTGTGAGAATAATGGGTTGAGATTCTACAGCTGTTGAACAACAGCAATCCATCATGATGCTAATTCCCACGGCAATGCGCTACCCAAATTTGGCTGAAGCCATCACAAATCAATAACAGTTCAGATCTTATTAGTGCAACACAAACTGGTGTTGACAAATGACACAGCAGTCCCTCCCTCCTGCCCAACTTCTCCAAGTCTGGCCCGCACTCACAGCCCATGTAGAGATTGCACTAATGATCTGCCCTCGTTCCCCACGTTTTTGTCTCCAAAATTGACGTGCCGCTCTAATTAGGAACACTCAGTCCCCTCATAAATGTCAGCACAATGCATAATTAATGACGTCGCCAAACAGCCAATAACGCTAATTAGGGAACATTATGTTCCGATATGTTTCGTGAAAAAGCTGTCGCCTCACTTCATTTGTGTGTGAGTAAGTGTGTGTGTGTGTGTGTAGGTGGGAGTGCGAGAATTGTGCCGGCATGTCGCTTAATTACCTGAGGTCCCCAACAGGTGAACATGTACCAGCCATAAATTTGCCTCAGCAATGAGAAATAATAGGTTCATTCGATTACAGAATTCTGGTATAATTCTGGTATTCTGGTGGGAGGATTTTTTGGACACCTTCAGGAGGCCAAGTCCACAATACCAAAATGGACCGTCTAACTGGATAAATCTGATGCCAACTGGCTAATTTTCCTCATGGCTTTAGGATTTTTTCACAATACTAGGAGCTGAAACAAAACTGAACTGTGTTAAAGCATATTTCATGCTAGCTGTTTGCAGAAGCAGGAAAATCCCTGCTGGTCAAAGGGAAGAACAGGGTGTACTCAGCCAGCAAATCCAACAACTGGCTCAACCTTGCATACAGAGGGCTTGTTGTTTGACTCACGGCTTGCTTACATTTAGTAACCCTGACCAAAAGTGTGCAAGGGGCTTTTTCTTAGCCCGGTTTGTGACTCTCAGTGGGCCAGTGTGAGACTGGAGCATATGTGAGGACCGTCCGAACACTGTTGCCTTACCTGCTAACGCAGTGGGCCGCATGGACTCCTGGGACTTCTTACTGGGCAGGAGGGTGGGGCGCGAGGGTGGGGGCGGTCGAGGGGGCGGCGCTCCACTCGGAGGAGGCGGTCTGGACGGTGGTGCCTTCTTGGTGCTGGCCACGATGTCGGGCTCCACTGTGAACTGCCGGGGGGGTTTGGAGGGCCCTCCGGGATCCTGGTCCGTAGCCATGTTGTGTGTGAGGGGAACCTGTTCCAGGATGTCGGCCGGTCTAGGCTCCGTGTCGGCGTCCCCGCCACACGACAGCTCGGCCATGGCGGCCCGGCCACCGAGGGCACTGGTGATGTCCGGAGGGGGCGGCGTCGGGGCAGGGGCCTGCTCTTGAGTCGCCGATGCACCTGCGGACACAGACGCACCCGGAGCCTCCGCAACTGCCGGTGCAGCATCTTCCTGTGCGCTCACGTCCTGTTCTTGCTCCACCACCCTCGCCTCCTGTTCTGATTGGCCGCCTCCAGACGCTAGACCCATCCTTGAGAGGACTTCAGGCGTCTCATTGGACCCACTGGCTGCTGATGCTGCCTGCTCTTCGGCTCCTGACCTCTCCTCCGTCCTCCTCTCCCCCTGATCCCCTTGGAGCAGACCCTCATCCCCTCCGTTGTCCTTTTGGCTCTCCTCAATAATGCTGTCAATGATCTGCCAGAAGAGAAAGGGAGATAGACACCGAGACAAAGAGTGTAAGGTTTAAACAAATGTTAACAGAGATATGGGAGCCAAGTGTGGCTTTGTGTGTTATAAGTGTTATGTTTCTGCTGCGGTGTCATTAAGCCATGTAACTAGTGAGGTGAAACCAAATGCATTATGATGACCTGTCCTCCCCTGGGTATTTAAGTCCTTGATTATTGACAGAGGGAGGTTGGAACGCAGGCCAACAGACACAATGAGAAACAAAAAGTACGAGTTGGGTTGGAAGCCATACGAAAAACACTCTGGATGAATAAAAACTGAGCGTGTGTGTGTGTGTGTGTGTGTGTGTGTACTAGGGCTCAGACTAAAGCAATAAGTTATGTTCAGACAGTTATCTGTTTCCAGCTTCTTCTAACAGCAGGATGGACACAGAGATAAGGGAAACAGAGAGTAAAAAATTCTAAAGTAAGCTATGCTTACTATGCGGAGCCTTGCAATAGTCCCAGACATGTGGACTTTGACTGCAAAGGTGAAGTTGACTAACTTTCTCATAGAGCAGACCCCCTCACTAACTACTTTCAAACTTCCTTGCTTGTCTCACTCTTGAGTCACTTAAAACTACTACAGCAATATATCGTTATACTACTTAAAACTATCTTCCCTGCTCGTTCTCCTAAATCCTAATGAAATAGTGAGTTGAATAGTATGAATTTGTAATGAACAGTATGCTTCTAAAGCTGACCTATACCTGACATTTCTGTGAAAGGAAAAGTAATTATAGGCATTGACAGCTCTGTTGCATCCTTAAGTACAGAGTAGGGGCAACATAAACACAGGGAGACCAAACAGACAGGACAATTCACGCTGAAAGGGAGACTTAAAATAGAGAGATGTGATGCCAACACAGAGACAGGAAACTGTCAGAATATGAAGACAGAAAATGAGGACACGGAGACAGAAATAGGGATTGGTTGTTGTGCATCTTCATACTGGTCTACAGCTAGATTTCCTGTTTGTATACGTGCAAATTCATTATTACCGTTTCAAATGAACTGCCTACTGACAGACATTCCACATGGTTATGCTTTCTCTTTTGTAGTAATGGCACTGACAGTAGCATGGCAGTTCATATAACACAGTATATTCCAAAACACCCACCTTTAAGGAGTCATCATTACGGGACTCTGGTATGGCTAATCCTACTGCCACTTCCTGGACTAGGTTTTCCTTAGCACCCTAGAACCAAACCCAAGCCACACACACACACAAACACACACGTTACTCAGTGCAAAACTCACGCAAATATCTAACAGTTCTGAAGCCCCTGTGAAGGCCTCAGCCAAAGCAAGCCTGTTAGAAAACATCATTTTGACAGAGTGTCTCAGGTTCATTAGTTTGAGTTTGGTGTACATAGCACTCATAACAGCATGACACCTGATAAGGTGTGCTAATGTTCTAATCTAGTTTATTTTGGTTGAAGCCTTGAAGGAGACTGAGGATTGACAGTAGAATATTGTGGAGTTGTGATCTAATAAAGATTTCAGGAGGAGTTATATAGAGTGAGAGAGTCTTGGTTTAGAACTTTGACCGACCGAGAAGCTGTGTCCTTCTTTCCCTTTTTCTCTCTTTTATAGAATACGCTGATCCGGCCATCTTTTTTTTTTGCTGACAACATACACATATACAGGATACTCAACATAAAATGCAGAGGTGTATCATGAAACAGAAACATGACAAAAACATCAACATTTAAAACCGAGCCGCACATAAAGCAACAAAGCACACTGTGTATATTAGCCAGAGGGGGAAAGTACAGGCTCTTCAAGGTGGTCAACTTTCACTCTGTCCTTGTTTCCCTCCTCCTCCTCCTTCTTCTTCTTCTTCTTCTTCTTCTTCTCCCTGTTGCCTGCTTTGGGTCTGGCTGTCCCGTGTCAGACTAATAATTAAACTAAAAACCAACAGGGGCCTTGGCACTCAGACATACCGGCTGACTGCCCTTCATTTCTGACCCCAAGCTGTGTCACCTCTCGTGAACACACAGGGAGATGTTGTTCGCCCCAGGCAAGGATACGCTCTTCACAGAGAAAACAATATCTTCTAACACCATAAATAGAGGGCACAGTGAGGTCAATGTGGTGCTTTGGGGAAGTGCTGTTGATCTTACCTGAGGAGTGGGAAGGACAAACTTTGCAGGTGAACTGTGAGACAAAAACAAAACAATGACAGGGAATGTTACGGTATCTGAACAAATGACAAGGTGGGAATAAATAACATTTTAAACTATACACTTCACACCACTTAATTTCATTTAAAGCAAAGTTGTGGTCAACAGGCCTATGCTTTAAAATGGCTCAATCATATACCCCTAAAACCCCCACACTGAGTAAACAGAAACAAAATATGGCAATGGATAACTAGTAAGCCAGCCCATGCATTTATTTCTATAGTATATGATCTTCGAGGATGTCTCCATTCCATCTTCATCTGCATACTCTCAGACAAAGGCAAGCATGTGTGCATGTTAGATAGAAACAACCGAAATATTAGGCTATAAGAAACAACCTAGACATTAGGCTGGGCCATCAGATCATTTTCACCCCCCGGGTTGTTTTTTTTTTTTCCCTTTTCCTCAAGATGCTGTAAGCCTAGGCTGTTGTCAAACTAAAAGTGGTTTTTTTTTTTTTTTTTTTTGCTTGTGATTTCTGATGGGAAATCGTTACTGAACATGGGCTTCAGGTTTCCTGCTGGTGAAGAGCTGTCTATTGTATCTTTAGCAAAACCAAACAAATAAGACTGCAAAGTATCAAGGCTAATCTGTGACATCAAACCATATATAGCAAATTTCCATGCCATCACTAATTCTGTCTGTTCATCTTTCATGCCATCTGTCTCCATTGTCTATGCCAAGAGCATGGCAACACGCTCCGCTTATGAGGATGTGGAGAAAGACACTTCGCTGGCCAAATTCTCTTACCGTCACAGCTAAAATGAAGTGTACACATTAGCAGGGAATATCTGACATCAAGGCAACTTAGTTATGCCCAAGGACCCAAACAGAGCTCCAAGCTCCAAAAGGATTATAGGTGGAAAACCCTTGAGGTAAGGTAAGGTATAGATGGAAAGGTGTGTGTGTGTGTGTGTGTGTGTGCGTGTACAACCGGAGAGAGAGAGAGATTTGTTTTCGCTTTCCATCCTGTTTTGACCTGACAGTATTGTGAAAACAAACACCCAAATACCAGATCATTTCAAGGCCAAGATTTCCACACAGGAATAGTAGAGTTAGTTAACAAATGGTCAGACTGTTCCAAAATATCCCCAAATAGTTGATAGGCCAACATCTAAGAGAGGGATTTTACCAGTGTCAGGAGTCTGCCTCTGCAACAGCAAATGTAGATAACATCTAAACATGTCAACAAAATGACAGTGGACTTCGAATGTCTGAGACTGGGGATAGACTAATTTTTAAGAAATTTTCAGTAAATCATTTAGCAAGATTAAGATCTTATTACAGCATAGCCTACGCCTTTTATGTAGGCTACTTCAAGACAATGTGACGTCAGAAATAATGCACAGGCAAATTAGCGGACCCTCCGAGGCAAAGCGTAACAACATGTAACCCAAGTGGATTTCTAGTTAGGGTATGGATACATTTGGTCACAATAACAACAATGAAACATCAACACCAAAACAATAGTTATCAAATGAAGAGGAACTTTTTGGGCATACTTACATATTTGGAGAGGGGGTAAAATGTACATCTTCCGCAGCATCATAGAATTCTTCTGTGTCACTTGTATCCGACGCCATTGAGTAACGTTATGGGTAGCTAGACTAGAAGGCTACATGCAAAAGGCCCTAACTCAATAATCGCTGCGATGGGAGTTAACGTCAGCTAGCTAGATTTGAGATTGAAAGAACACAATCATACGAAACTAGTCACGTTACACGGAGAGTGGAACATATACAGGTTCCGTGGCATACATCCCAAGAATCCTCGTTGCAAATTCAAGAATTACTGCCTGGGTAGACACCAATAAGAAATGGGAGAGGCCACTTTTAAGACAAGTCACCTGTGTACGGCTAGCTGGCTAGTTGGCTAGCTGTCGAAGCTAGATGTAGGTGGCCTAACGTTAGCTGGCAGGTTGCAGATAGATTCCGAATATCCCGGACTGTTAAACAGAACCATTAAATATATCCTGTAACGCTGATTATAGTTATTAACGTCGTTCCCTGGACGAAAGCAATATCGTTAGACAAACCGCTCTATGCATGATGAGTGATAAAAACAAGAGAAGGAAGCTGACTGCCAAGTGACTTTCTCGCGAACCTCGAAATCTCGGTTAAATCTCGCGTGATTCCACTTGACAGCTAGTTCCATATCAAATGACGGACAGATGGGCTTGTATGACGGATAGAGAGAAAAGGTCCACTCTTGAGTTGGCTCCATACATTTTCATGTTATTGCAAAAATAGCCGAAGAATATAATATTGTTGTTATGATGCCATAATGTCTATGCTTTGTCAATGCACATCATGGCATGAACGTGTCACACGGCAGTCTGGTAAAACCACTCATCCACTGGGTGGGCGTGGCCAGTTCACAGACTCAACAAGTTATGCAAATGGTTCTACATTATACAGTATAAACATAGAAAAGCTATTGACAGAGACAAGATTATTTCACTATATAATTGTACGATTAACTTTGTTTATATTTATTTATCTTTGTTTTGAATTTAACTGAGCAGCAATGTATCAAATTCTCTTGGCTTTAATGCTGTGGGTGCAGGTGCAAGTGCAAGTGCGGTCAGCCCCTGATTCAACATAGTTTCCACGTTTAGCCACTGGAGTGTGCAGTCACATCGGGCTTCCTCAGTAGTCAGCAGCAGCGCCCAACTCTCACCCCTCGTTGTTTTTCTGTCCATGCGCCACAAGGCGACCAACTTGACAGCTGGGTAGATACTGTGGCAGGGACAGAGTTCTCCACATCGATTGGAAAGCTATACAAACAATGCATTTGTCCAAACCGTATTGGATTAAAAAACCACACCCTTTAGTTAAAAATACTCCTTTATATGTAAAACACAACAAACTAATCATTATGATGGGTCGTATGGCCATGTGTTTTTGCTTCTAGCCTACAAAATACATTTGTCTAATGTTTAAGCCCAAGGTTTGGCTAGTCTTGTAGTGCTGTGGCCTCTAACCCACACAGTGGAGCTGCTGCTTTTACATTATCGAACTTTTTTTTTTGGCCAAAACACAAACACTTATTACATGCACAGACGAATGAACAACTGTAAAACGGCTACAATATCCACCAATCCCAGCGTTATATGCCTACGGTGCCTGCGCAACTGGCTTCTTTTGGTAACGGAAGTTTTCGACACGTCATGTTGATTGGCGTACTGCTTCCCCACTTGACGATGAGAACATTTTTGTTCTCAACGACAAACAGCCACTTACTATCGAGGAGGCGGGGCCCTAAGAGAGGTCCATGAGTGGAGTGGATTTGAGGGTTTAAGAGGAAAACAAGGACAAATCCCGTTGTTGCAGGTAGGGAAATCACTATGTAAAAGTTTATTCGATGTGTTTGAAGTACAATCTATAGTTATACAAATGCCTTCAGGGTAATTGCGCGTTTCCTGAAGTACTGTGTATTGCGCTAACCTGCTAAACCGCTATGTTCCAATCTGTTCAGCGAAACGTAGCCATGCTTCATGTTTTGTCCTTTCTTCAAATCCTCTAACCCGGTGAAGTTAACAGTTGTCATGTTAAATACGGGATCGTATAGACAAACTTAAACAGTGGTTGATGTTGTTTCGTACCCTAACCGTGTATATTTATGGTCTGATAAAGTCAGTAGTACCTTAGGATGGTTGAAGTTATACGGATGGTTAACTTGCTAGCTAGGTGGTTAGCCAGCTAAGTTTTAGAAGTTCCGAAATAAACATGAGCAGGCTTGTCCGTCTTGGAAACCCCTGTGTGTCTATGTATAAATAAAATGCTTTAGCTTTACAACAGGTTAATAATGTGTCTGAATTGCGGTTCTCATTCAAATAAATGTAATTAGCACCCAAGCTAGGTTGGCATTACTGTTCTTCTACACAAGCATCAGATTCTGTAACGTACTAGTTTGACATGTAGACTATTCGAGTTCTCTGACAAGTGTCTGCACTTCCCATTATGATCTAAGATTGGTTTAGGAAGCTGTAATAATCTTTAATGGATGTCTATGATATTGCTGAATGTTATGAATCGGTCCATTAAGCAATATTATCATCTGGCTCTCGCTCCCATTATCCAACAAAATTGCAAACTATAAAACTGCCAGGCCTATAACAAGTCCTGATATTACTGACAGAAACTTACACTTGTACTTATGAGACTTGTATATCGCCTAACACAGCCATTTCTTTGAGGTAACGTTTTGTGTTTTCATTGGGTTTCAGGGGACTGACTAGTGTCTGAAATGTAATGCAGGTTGTTTGGCTGATCCACCAGACGTGGTCTGTAGCTGAGTATAATGTGAAATACTTGTAGAAGTTGTTAATATGTTCATGTTTGTCCAGACTGTGGTTCCCCTGGAGTGAAGTCTTACACTATAGCATATCTTGTAGAATTGCTCCATGAGTCCATAATAGATAACAAAATGGCTCTTCATACAAGAAGTAGTTGTGTTACATTCAGTGCTGGGTCAATTAAGTTGAAATTACAAAGGCCATTTCCCCACAAGCACATCCTTTTTTAAGCACAGCGGATTCCACACGATCACGAGGCTTCTAGCAAAAGCTCTTTTGTTTTAGTAATTTACTGATGGCTCCAAGCTGTTTTTAGTGTCTGGAACAGTTGTTCTGATTGAGGTCAACCATCCATGTTTATCATGTGTATTGTTTTGTATTTCGAAAATATTTCGAAATATCTAGCTTCTTGTCCTTATTGAAACATTTCTCCATTGTCTTTATTCTCTATTTTGAGAAAAGATAATGTCATGTGCCTATACCATCCATTTTTGGGGTCTTAAAAACGTGATAAAAATAGTGTGCTATTGTGGATACTGTTGCATGCCATGGTGTGTTAAGCAGATTGCATTGGTGTACCCATTTAATGAGCTTTTGTTCGTATGCTCAGTCCAGTCAGTCCGGGCAGCAGCGGCTGTAAAAAGGGTGTGTGTGTTAACCTGTGTGCTAAGATCTTGACTTGTTTGTAAAGCGTCAAAATTACTTTTTTTATGACTGAAATGTTAATCAGAGATCTGCTGAACATGTAGGCTTAGCATAATTTACAGGGGTAAGCTATCAGTAAGGGCCGAAAGATGAATCCAAATCTAATCGCAATATCAGTCAAAAATCCAGCAAAATCGCAATTAGGCCTAGATATTTTCCCAACATTGTTCAGTCCTGTATCAATACTCACTAGCTCCTTTCAGTTCCTCAGTGTCAGTGACTGTTTGAAAGGGGTGTAGTGTGTTGTCACCTGGTAACACAACAAGACAAGTTTCTTTCACCTATGGCTAAATGGAGGACTACTAGTAGGCTACAAGGCTACAACACGTATGGCACAGTGAAAAGCTGCTTCTCGTAAGCCCAGCTTTGTGAGTTGCAGGTAAATGTCTTTTGGCCGTCCTCCAGTATTGTCAGAGAGTGAAAGAGGCTTTCCCTCAAGTGCCGGCTTCTCTTCACTGTTCTGCACACTACCAATTGATAGGCGTAACTGTAATTCAGAGGCCATGGCATCAGTATTGGATTCCAGTTTTTCTTTGCATGGCAAGACACTTCACTCGGTAAAATTGGTACACTACAGAGTGATGTCTGCCACCTCTGTGCATAGATAGTTTGGAAATTACACAAATTGTGCCAAGAATGCCACTTTTTCTCTCAACTTCAAAATCAGTGGATGCAGGCAAAACATGCTGTTTAGAAATAAATTGGGGTGTTCAAGTGGTTAGTATTCAGTGATGCCTTTTGCCTTATTTTGCAGTTGGCCTAAATGTGTCAGCACACAAAGCACAGGTTTTGTGTAACGATTAGCCTATTTTAAAAATGTACCATTTTGGAGAGCAGAGTGATTTGCTGTCTTCAGAGAAAGTCATTTTTATTTTTTCACTCTCCTGGTTTCACTTCTCAGCCAGGTTGGATGGCAGTGCACCATGCCATTTGTTAAGCAACCCATTCCGATTAACAGTGGCCATGCTGCAAAAGATGAAGGCCTGAAAATGCAACATAAGCGTCAGAACATATCTCCAGTCATGCATCTGGAAAGGCTGTTTATCTTGCGACCGAATCTGGTCTGGCTATTTTGCACTAAGACAGCCTCTGAAATTATGTTTTTGTGACAAATGGCAAATTTTCTTTGTGTGTGTACACAGTGTTTTTCAAAAGGAAACACACAAGAAAAGAGGCAAAGTGATGTCAGCATAATAGATTTGGTGTGGTCTGTGAGGACACTGATTCACTGCTAGCAAAAAATAGTGGTAAGAAATAAGAAGTGTGTCTGTATTAAAAACGAGATGTCAGTGGTGGTGTGTTGAAGATGCATAAAATAATGCTCCCTGGCTCCACAGTACTGTGTAATCTGTTTTTCATTGTTTGCCATCATTGCCATTATTGATTTTTTAGCTGGGTCTTTCTTTATTTTTTATGTCGCTGGGTCTTTCTTTATTTTTTATGAACTGTCGCTGTGTATTAGCATCAAAGTCTTACGCCTAGGCTCTCTCGAAGGATTATATGTGGGAAGGCTCAGGAAACACACACTGATGCAGAAATGTGTCCGTTTCTGAAACCCTCAATTGAGACATTAAGTGAACCGTTAACACTTAAGACCAATACTGGTTTGAAGAAATGGCATTGCACTCCGTCAATTCAGGTGGAGTTCAACAGGTGTCAGGATTCTGGGCCAGTGAGGGCAGGCTGGATTAGTGCAGTGACAGCTCTCTGGCAGTGGACGCAAGCCAGCAGCAACGCCGAAGATCACCACAGCTCACTCGGTTCTTTTAAGCCCTCTGAGGAGATGGTACAACAAAGAGGACAGTGTGTGTGTGTGTTGTGTATATGTGTGTGATGGGAGATGGGCTAAGAGACCATAAGCGAGGTCTATATAGTTCAGTGTTTCCCCTAGAAATTTGTCCAGCAGGGTGATTGCTATTTCTGGGGGTTGTTTTTTTTTTTTTTTTTTTTTTTATATATATATATATATCATACCTTCGTGTTTCTTTTGTGGACATTTTCAGCTTTCTTTTACATGATAGAAGAAAAATGAAATGGCACAACCCAGAAAAAGATTATTTACAATTTATTTAAATTTGTCTTAATGGCAAAGGCCACACCCAATCTGGCGAGCACTTAATTTTTCTGGGCTTTTCAAAGAACATCTCTAAGGCTCTTTGGTAATTGAATTGAATTGTTGGGGGCATTAATGCTGACAGGCATGCACGTAGCCAGATGCTCTCCTTGTAGTCTATTTCTCAGTCCCAAAACAACAAACCCCATTATAAAAAGTAAATACTCACTTTTCTTCTACATCACTCCCACAGTTACCATACAACTCACTCACAATTAACTTCGAAAGGACCTAGGCTACTTGATTGAAGTGCGACCGTTAGATCTCACCGTCAAGAGAACGCTGAAGTTATGAGAACACGTCTTTCTGATAAGAGAATGTAGGCTCCTATGTCTAATGCATAAGCGTGAAAAGGTCTGTTTGTGATAGCCTATTATAGCTAAGTGGACAGAATTTAGGCTATACGTATATGCCAACATATGAGCATATTTCCTTTAACTATCAGAAAGTTTAAACAGGCCTAGACTGTGTTAAGCCTAGCTTTCCCATGCAAACATTACATGTAGCCCTACACTAACGTTACAAGTCTAGGCTACAATTGCGTTAAGACCATACACCTTGTAGCACATTGGTTTACTCGATTGCATTACTTACGTTTTAATAATTTGTCGTTGAATGTTGATGGAGGCTCATCTTTGGGAAATCTCAGCTCTGGATAAAATTGTCAGCCGAGCAATAGTTCTCAGAGTTGACGACACGGACGTAAATCAATCAGCAGAAAGAACCGCATCACAACAGTAGCTAAATCGCAACAAACTTTTTTTCCCCATGTTAAATTCATTTGGTAATCATGAATTGGTTTCTTTTATTTGATGTAGGCTAGGAGAGGAGGATGCATGTTTCACATTAGTGTCAATGTGTCAAAGCAGGCTTTGGATCAGAGGAATTGCTCAAGCTTAACATATGGCATAGGCTACAAGCGAATTCACGGCATACAAACAGCTTCGTGATGAAATATAACTAATATCATTTTTTATTGTCACCAGGCCTATAAGTAGGCTATTTATTGTGTAACCTACAAGTGAACGATGACACCATAGGCTACACTGTGACGGAGCAAGACCCCATCAGTCAGATAGCTAAACAATGTAACCGTGTTCAGAACGTAGGCTAGCCAAATGGGCTGCAGACTTGTCTTTGGGCTTGTAATCACCTGACACATCATGCCGCATATATGTCCTGAATAATGAGAGGCTAAGTCGCGGTTTGATGCACTTAACTTACTCAAGACTTTCAGAAAACAATTTGAGATGACGTTGGCCGTTGTGCTTTTACAGTGTGTTAAGTGAATCTCGTGATATTATGTTGCAGCGGCGCTGAAAATCCAGCGGCGGCGCTGCGCCGCTGTTAAATACACTGTAGGGGAAACACTGTAGTTCTATCCCAAACCCCTTTCTGTTCCAGCAAGCAGGTTCTTAAAAGGCTGTCAACTGAAAGATTTACCATGTTTGAGCCTGTGTGTGTGTGTGAGGGGGGGTTGGTTATGGCCAGTCAGAGAGTGCTTGTGAAACTGTGTGTTATGTTTCAGGCCTCAGAGTGTCACGTTCAAGCGCTTGCCCATCACTGTGATGAGTCACCGCTGTGAGGTGGGATTGCGGGTCTCTGGAGTGGTCCCCCCTAGAGTGCCGACCTGGAGCTTTTTACAGCATGTTATGTCAAGAGGGTCTCCTCCCTCCTCTCCTCCCTCCTTCAGTCTTCTGCCAGATCAAGCGAGGACATGCTTTGTCTCCTTTCTCTTCCTCTTCCTCCTTCATGTTTGTTTTGCTTTACCTACTTTGATGTCTGGATCCTTAACTTGTTAGCCTATCCAAGGCCAAGGAACATTTCAGTGTATTTTTCTCAAAGGATTCTCAATGATGCCAGGTTCATCATCGTCGAGTGGCCCAGCATTTATTTACATAAATGCTATGAAGATAATTATTTTAATTGTGTTGTCATCATAGCAACAGATGGAGATGTCAGTGTGTGACATGAGGGTTCTGGGGGGCAGATTGGGAAGAGGAGGTGATCTGTCTCTCACTCTGGTATAAACTCCAGGCCGAGGGAGCATAGCTAAACTCAGAGCTCCTGGAGCAATCCTGTCCTGTCTTCATGTGGCAAGGTGTAAAGTGACAAAAATATTGTGTTATGTTCACTTAAATTTGCACTGTAATGTTCACTCTAACTTTCAATCTTTCCCAATTTTTTAAAATGAAGTAAATCACATGATAGTCACTGTTCTAATTTCCTTATTTCTGATTTGCCTAGAAGTTTGACATTCGAAGCAGAGAATGTCGCTGTCCTTTAAAGTGTAGTTTGAATTTTAGCCATAACCTTCTAAACATTCCGCTGCGCTGATACCAACATTGACTTTCCAGAAATATTGATTTTGAGTCACATCAAGTTTAATGTATGCAGAGAACATTTTGCCGTCCAACTGTAGATAAGAGTGGCAGGCCTAATGAATAAATGCAAAGACTAAGAGCAATAAAAAAAAAAAAAAAAGGAAAGGCTGATGAGAACAAAGGGATCAAGTTTGCTCTGCCAAATGGATCATTTATGTCTGATAGAGTTCGCCTGCCCTGGCTGTGACTCCCCATACCATCCTGCTAGAAAACTACAGACCACCTGCTGGTCTAAGCAGGTTCGTGGTCAGCAAAGCTGGCCTGTTGCTGGGCTAAGCTCAGCAGTGTTGGTTTTATGCCAGCATATTAGAAGAACAGCTTTGAAGGACCTTGACCAGCCATGCATGCATTTTCGTTTAAAATGCTGGTGTTCAGTCATCTTAGACGAGCATGACCTGTTGCTTCCGAGTACATTCCAAACACAGTAGCCTATATGGTCCATTCAAGAGTGTTGGCGTCCTGGTATTTAATCAAAGTTATCGGAAATCCATCCTACACCAGCAGACCACTTCAAAACTGGCATCCTCTGAGTGTGTGGCATCCATTGCAAGATCAAAAAAAACAGAAGCAGGATTACATGGCTGTGAAGGGGCCGAGCAATATTTTGAATGGGCATCCTTTTACTCTGTGCTTGTGCTTTTTCTCAGACCAGAGGCATGGAAGTCAATGACTAAGAAGATGGTGGGGAAGGGTACAGCTCAGCTTTTTTAAACTGTTCCACTGTTGGTGAATGGTCCACTTTGTGGGGTCAGGGCTCAGGCATTCTGGATTCTGCACTTTCTCATTTTATCTGGTCTTTTGTTTGCTTTGCTTGTTTTCTTTAGGCCTACTCCTAAACCCATGTGTGATGACAGTGGAACTGGTTTGTAGTGAGCTCTTTCCTACTAGACAGGTGTTTAGACATTAGAGTATCAAGCAAGTCTTAATTATTTCCACATGCTTTTAAGAAACGACATGCTTGCTCTTATTTCTTCATTCCTCATCTCGACGTCTGTGACTCTCTCTTAGTTGTGACACTGCCGGCACTTACGCAGACATGACCTGCGGTGTCAGTTTCCCCTGGAGCTGTCTTGCAGTAGGTCTGTCTTTCACGAACATCCTAAAAATGTCAAAGCGCCAATAACTCACGGGCCCTCTCTACATTTGAGCACAGGCTCGGGGCGAAACTCAGCCCTGCCTTTCTTTTTCTGTCATTTCTTACCAGGGAACAGGCTCCACTGCAAATTCCCTCAGCTGTCTTCCTCGCCAGCAGCAGCCAAATATCACTGCAAGAAAGGGCTGCGGCTCAGTTTACTCGCCAGTAAAGACCCTGGTGTGTGGGGTGAACATTATCACAGGGCAAATGTAGCTCTAGTCACCCTCTTAAAAATGTTTTTAAACTAATGTTGGCTTCTTATGCTGACTATTTCTGTCTCGCATGCTGTGCTTGGAAGGTTAAGCTAGTTTGTATTTAGTTCCTGTAATAGGCCTTGTTGTAGAATGTGCAGTCTCAGAATAAGGCGATCTTGTCGCGTGTAGCACAATGCAGGATCACTCAACTGTCAAAGCCAACTTATCAATCTGGTGTAAATCGTAATTGGTATGACACACCCTGATAACAGGTTGCAAGTAAGGTAACACCCTATTATCTCCGTTCATTGTGGGATTAGGCTAGGCTAAATCTCAGTCAAAACACTGAAAAGGGAGAGCAGAAATATTTTGTAACTGATAATTCAGCGCCAAGAACAATGCCATCAATTGCTGTAATTTTAAAGCCTGTGCTGTCTCAAATGAGTGGAACACTGGTAGTTGGTGAGTGATTTACTTTGTTGTTGATTTATTTGAATTGCTAATGAGTAGGCTAAATCCTTGTTTTACTTGTTGCTGAACTGCAGCCCTGTGTTTTGGGAAGTGGCTGGTGGTTGCCCCATGTCCTCTGACCTTTTGAGATGATTGAGCGGTAAACTGCAATCCCACTGGGTTAAGGGGGAATTTTATGCTGGGCACCCCATCTGGCCCCACTGTAAGAGCGACTCCTAATGCACGGTGGAGCAGCTCTGCTCTGTCCCATTAATAATCAACCTCGGTCTGGTCTCTGTCTCTACTGTGCCAGCTGACCCGAATCCATATTGACCCAACCAGGTCTGACACTTTTTTGCTGTATTTTTCTGTTGCTCCTGGTCTTGTTGTGAAATTGTTCAGCTTGCCCTGTTTCACCTCTCAATGAATGATTACTAGACTGGTCTACATTCTGGTTTACTCTCTGTACCTTCTCTATCTCTCGACCATACTTTAATCTGTTTTAACATGATGTTTCCATTTCATTTCATTTTTATATTTTTCCTAATACTGGTGTAACTGATACTGATAAACCAGGTTCGATCTTCCTGTTGTCTGATGGTGTGCATAAAATGATGGCAAGTGTTTGTGGGTTCTTGCCATGACGATGCCTTGTTTAAGCATGTACTGCCCGCCATCTTTAGCCTTTATGTCGACTCCACTGCGGCAGAAATGGCCTGTACTGTACCATCACAACAGAATCACAGAGGGGCACAGAGGGGCAGAAAGAATATTACTCTGTGTGTGTGTGTATGTGTATGTGTGTGTGTTTGTGTGTTTTAATCCCTAAATATGAGTTCTGGGTAAAGCAGCTTTGCCGCTTCATCTTTTGTCAAAAAGCTCGGTGTAAGCTTAGTTGATTTAGACATATCTGAAGACTATAACCTCAGACGATTGCATTGAATTGAAAATGAGCACTTTGCTAAAAAAAATGGCGATGTTGGGCCTAAGCATTGCATGACAAATCTTGCTCCAAGTAAACACTGGAGTTCAGTTGTTTTTAAAGATCAGACATAAGCCATTGTGGACCTTAGACGTATTTAAATTAAAACTGACAAAATGTAACTGATTTCATTTTAGAAATGTTTAGGTTATACGCAGTTCACACACAATACAATATTATTATGATTTTTTGTTATGTATAATGTCTTTGAAGAAGTTGCAGTGATTTAAAAAGTTCAAAATTGTTTCCATTAGGCAAACATGACAAAAACACTGATGCTTGTATTAAGCACTAATGTTATGATGTGGTGGCCCTGTGTTATGTCACAATCAACATTGAAGGGTCTTGTACTTGTTAACATTGTTTGTATGTTTGTGTAGGCCTAATGTGTTATGCAGGGTGCCAGGTTGCCATGTCTATGCATATTGGTAAGGAAATGTTGGAAGGCTATTACATATGCATATTGGTAAGGAAATGTTGGAAGGCTATTACAAAGTCTAAAAAGTAGCAAATGAAGGAATATGATTCTTCTATAGAGAATTGGGTCAACTCCCACTCAGATGATTGAAGATGATCATGTTCCTGCTGTTAGTATTGGGCAGATTGGCCTAGGGGAGTGGACCATGGGGTCTGTCTCTTATGACATGATGAGGAGCGTGGGATGGGAAATCCCCAAGGGGTCTGACCGTCCAGCACCCACAGCAGCATGTGAGCTCAGCACGTGAGGAGGAAATGCTGCCCTCATAGATCTTGCCCTATCTTGTCCCCAGTGGATGATCTCATGGCTCATGCTGTCTGCTCATGATGACCTCATCCATGAGCCATGATGTCTGTGTTCTGACTAGTTTTGGGGTCTGCAACTTCAGTTTGTACTCCATTTCCTCTTCATCCTCAGTGCGGCTCCTTCTCGCTGCCCTCCAGAGGATTCCCGTGTTTTCCCTGATCTCTCTCTCTCTCTCTCTCTCTCTCTCCTCTCTCTCTCTCTTTCTGCAGGTTGATATCATGTCGGCCACACAGTGGCCTTATGTTTTCTGTATTATCTAGCATATCTGGCCTTATCTATTATGTTTTTTTTTCTTTCTTCAACTTGTCCTCCTCTTGTCCATCTTCTGTTGCATGTCTGTTGCACACACATGCCATCAGTCATAGCCACTGTTATCTTTTGCCTAAGGGCCTCTGGGAGGGCCCTGATGCTGTTATCACCCCAGCTGATTTTGTCTCTCTGAGGGCTAACGCTCGTAACTGTTGGGTGCTGGGGCTGTCCAGCCAGAAGGCAGACAACGCCCCAAAATATGAGTCTGAAATATTAATAGAAAGGCCATATGCTCTCGTTCCACAAATAGCCTACATGCAGAGGGAGAGCGAGGATCCAGCACGTGAATAGAGTAGATAGGAGCTAATGTGTGCATACATGTGTCCGTGGTCACACATGCACACACACACACGTGTGTGTGTGTGTGTGTGTGTGTGTGAGTGAGAGAGGGAGAGAGACAGTGTTCTGTATGCCTGACGTCATGCTGCTCTCTCACAAGGAGTGAAAGTAGCGGGGGTTAGAGAGGCAGAAAACTTCCTTATTTAGCAGCAGTGATGCACAGGAGAGCAGGAGAGACAGACTGGCAGGCAGACAGACAGGAAGATTAGTGAGACGTAGAGCAGGGATAGAGAGGGAGACAGGACTGAGTCCCTCCGAAGTTAGTTCCAGCACTCGTCTCATCTGAATGAGCAGTGATGCACAGTGGAAAGAGAAACAAAGGAAGAGAGGAACCTTGGGAAAGGTAAAAAAGAAGGAGAGGAGAAAAGCTGGATAATGTAAGAGAATCATTCACTGATTCAGAGACAAAGAAGTACACTTTGGCAGGATCAGGCAGAAAAGAGACGCTGCAAATGATTACATGTGTGTTGTGGGTGTTTTCTTCTGTCCATGGTGATTTGTTTGGTTCCTCTGTCTGTGTTGTACCACTGTAAGAGTGTTGGGATCAGACGTAGGGAAACACAAACAAAGGTCAGAAATGACGTCACAAATATCATGTGTTATGAAAGTAGGGGATTGTGCAGCGTTTTGCCACTGGATTTCTCAGTTCGACAGATATTAGGCTTTTGGTCCAGGGCTTCATTTGCAGGGCAGGGGCCTTGACAATACCTTTCTGATTGATGGTTCCAGTGCAAACCTGGTTTTGTGATTTTGTGAACAAAATATCACTGGAGTACAGTAATACTGACTTAATTAAATAATTGAAACGATTGAATTAAATCAAACTGTTTTCCAGTAAAAACATGCTAGTTGTCAATATAGCGCACACACTGTTGCCATTTTTCTTGTCATTGTTTTTAAACATACCTTTATTAATTTAAAAACAATGTTTTTGTCATTTAGATAGATAGATAGATAGATAGATAGATAGATAGATAGATAGATACTTTATTGATCCTCAAGGGGAAATTCAAGTCCTCAAGGGGAAATGACAATTTACTGCCAGGTTTTAGGATCTTTGGTGCATCCATGTATTATTTCACATTACTAACTATATTACGACATGACCCAAGATCTCTGATCACTGACCTGCTCCTGATCTCTTTCAGTGGCGTGGGCTTTGGCGAGGGCATGGACCACCCTGTACATCGAGGGGATACGATGTCCATCGGACTTCATGACAGGTACTGTGCAATGTGTGTGTCTCCTTCACAGATTCCCTCTGCTTCCTCACCTCCATCATATCTCCTCAGGCACTCCCCCCACAGCTGGACATCCGCGACTGTCCATGAACAGGTGTCCCCCACAACCCCCCCCAAAAAGAAAAAAAATCCCACGATTATTATTACTCGTAAAGAACTTCAAACACACCCCCTTTCCTTTCGGCGCACCATCGATCTGTTTACGAAAGCTTCCAGCACAGATCAGTGGCAATTACTCATTCCTTGTACTTTCCTGCAAAAAGATACTTTGTCATTTTAGTCTCTGTGCAGTACGCACCAGCATCTACAATAGGTAGAGATGCCGTGGGGGAGCTCAGGGTCCAGAATTTGCACCCACCACTCACCAGATAAAAGTAAAAAAATCTTCTTGGCGAATAAATTAAGTGAGGTCAGTTCCAATTGGTGGGTTGCTGAAATAAGCCTACATCAATACAAACTTCCATCACTGTAACACATAAAGTTGATGTCTAAGTTTTGCAATCTTGAATGACCCTTGCTGTCCACAGTCGCTATAGGTTGATGCAAGCGATGATGATTCAGACCAAATCACACCAAAGAATCACTACAAGACAAAACTGTTGCAATGGAGGGAATTCATTGCAAGCCATCTAATGCTGTTTCAAAAGACATGGCATGGCATCATCTCAGGCTTTTGGTCACATAAAAACGTATTAACTTGGTTTGAAGAACGCCAGTGTCAGTAAGCATACACCTTTTTACAGATGTTGTACAATTTCATAAAAATAAACACAATTTCACAGTAGAGATGCACCGATTGCAATTTTCTGGGCCGATTCCGATTTTTCATAGAATTTGATCTGCTGATTCCGATTTCATTTCTTCTGACCACTTTACAGCATACACAAAGAGTTATTTTCCATCTTTTCTTTAATAGAACATGTTAACATAGAAATGTAATGAACTTATCAATAATGGAATGGCTGTTAACAAAAATGGATCAGGTGACAGTTTCTTCTTCAAGTCTAACTTCAGCTGCAGTATCAAACTATAATGCTTCCCAGTGTGGGACATTCATTTCACACACTACTAAATGCACTGTGTTATGGAACACCCATTTTTTTCTTCTTCCATCTAATATCCAACTTAAAATGTCATGATACATTTGAACATGCTGCCATGGAACATATTTTCATATGCATTGATGCATTTATGGGAGTATAACGCTAACACGGGGGAGAAGTGCTAAAAGCGATCGATTAGGTGCTCCGCAATATATTATATGTATGAAAACAGTGCGCGTCTGTTTTGCGGTTTTGCGCGTCTGTTTTTACGTTAATCCATTTAATTCCGGTTAAATACATAGAACTTAGTAGGATATTCCGAGCACCAGTTTTCTTTACTGTAGGCTACTATGTCAAAAGCAACTTCAACTTTTGTTTGCCTTTCTAATTGGTTATCGTATGTTCACATTTACAACAACATCCACTTCCCAATCTGCTAGACTAGGGTATAAAGGCATAGCCCTATAGTCTACGTGCAGTAAATAGTTTGAGTATTTTTTAAGTGGAGTAGAACTACTAGGCCTACTCTGTATGTCGCTGCTTGTTGACATTTTATTATCATGTAGCCTGTGATCGCTAAACTTTGATTCTTTTTAATGACTCAATCGGTTAACTCCGCTCAGCTGCGCTTGTGGTTCAGCTGTGGGCACGCAATTAGCGGCAGGGATGGGCGGTGATGAGCGCTGTTTACGTAGCCTGAAGTGACAGCTTCAAGCAAAGCACAGCGTTCACTTTCTGCACATAGAAAAACTCGGTATTAGCGCTTTCTTTGTACATCCAGCTGTGAGTGCTGGCTTTTGCTAGCTCCTTCAAACTTTGCAAACTCTGATGGGTGATGCTGTTTCAAGTGCGGCCCACGATTGCATTTGACCGGCATAAAATCGGCATGTGGTCGCCGGTCATGGCCGGTCACCAGCCGATCAATCGGTGCATCTCTATTTCACAGACTACTGCCTAGTGAGCTTGTTGGTTAACTTTGTTGGCCAACCAATAACCAGCTTGCTTGTATCAGGCAACAACAAGGAGTTTGACAAGTGTTGCGACATTGGTCCTGTTGTAAGCTGTCTTAGGGGTCAGCGACATTGGTCCTGTTGTAAGCTGTCTTAGGGGCCATGACCGCTGGTTTCACAATGCTTTGCTACAAATGGCTAGTTCTAGGTACTGTAGTTGTAGTTGGCCTGCCTTCATGGCAGGTTGAAAAATAATATGCCTCTTACATTTTTGTCAGTTTACCAGCCATTGGGAGATGGACCACAAAGTTACTTTTGAACCCTGAGGCAGTTTGTATTTGTTCTGAATAAAAGCAGCTAACTTTAATAAGCCTTGCTTTTATGTTTTTACCACCTGTTGCATCAGCAGACAATGGGTTCATTACTTTCCCATCAATATTTCACATGCTTCTGAAGAGCAGCCTGCCATGCTTCACTTTCACATTAGGTGTGAGTGAGTGGTCCTGGAAGCATATCCTGATGTCGCACTAATCAGCTGATGAAATACGTGTGAATATGTCTCTGTCTGACATCTAATGGCATTCTGTTCACGTTTCGGCTCTAATGGAGCGGTCTGTTAGTCTCAGCCGAATGTCCCAGATGTGAGGTAAAATGGAGTGGATTGAGTGGCCCATGTGGCGACTCTTTGAATGCTGTCGGTGTTCCGTCTGGCCCAGGTCAGGTCAGGTTCTCAGCTAATGGACTTTCAGCTGGCATAATTGATGGCGACTCCCAGGTCTCCCAGAGGAGAGAAAGAGAGGTCACAATTGTCCTGCCATCTCAATGCACTGGCCTTGTTATTACTCTACTCTTCTTACTCTTTATTTTGCTCCTTTCTTTTTAGCTCTTTCTTTCCCCTCACTGTCACTTTTTCACATTCTTGCTTTCTTTCTTGCCATCTTTCCTCCCCTCTTTCCTTTCCTCTCTCTCTCTCTCTCTCTCTCTCTCTCTCTCTCTCTCTCTCTCTCTCTCTCTCTCTCTCTCTCTCTCTCTCTCTCTCTCTCTCCCTCTTCCTGCTTTCCTCTAGTGCACTTCCCTTAAGCGGCTCGTCAGTCTTCTCCCCTCTTTTTTTTTTTGAAGATTGCCTACCTGGGCTCTCAGTGATTAGGGCCTGTGCTTAAGCCTTGAGTGTGGTGCCGGCTTCAAGGCTGTTGGGGTCCTCCACGCAGTTTGTAAATTACACTGCTCAGCCTGGAAGCTGCCATTGCACTTGGGTTTGTGTGTTTGTGTGTGTGTGGAATGAGAGGCAGAGTGGAGTGTTCTGAGAATACTGAATTTAGGTGATATTTTGAATGACTGCTTTTTCTCCTGTTTCTGCTGGCTCCTGCTTTCCCCTGTGTGTTATGTTAAACACAGCCCTCCTCTCACTCTGCTGAGCTTTTTTTCTCTATGCCATTGGTTCAGCTGTTCAGGGTTCACAATGTCTCCACACACACACACACACACACACACACACACACATCGTGGGTATTTTAGCATGGTATCATAAAAGCACCAATTACTGCCCCTTTCGTTCAAAAATTCTAAAACAACATTTGATAAATATTTTTCAGTAGTCATAGGTGTCATGTTTTGAACAAAATTTGGTTTGGTTCTTAACGGGTTAACGGGAGCATTTACCACCTTATTGCCCTATTTCCGCTCACTCACACGGCTCTTCAACGGTTAGGCCGAGAATTCTCATCACAAAATCAAAATTCCACTGGAGGCCCAAACAGATTTTTACACGCAACCTTACAACACTGTTTACAGCTCTTCGGGTCACGGTAAAATTTCATTTTTGGTACATAGCTAATTTAGATACACTTATGGGGTGGGTTTTTTAGGAATTTAGGAATTTAGGAATCCGCTGTCTTGGTTTGTATAGAAATTAATATTAAATGACACATGCACAGAAATAGGGCATGGGCGGAAATAGGTGACGTTCCAATACAACATTTAGCATCTATACTCCTCACATGTGGAGGCATTTCAGAACAGACAAATCACACATGTGGAGGCATTTCAGAACAGACAAATCACACATGTGGAGGCATTTCAGAACAGTCAAATCACACATGTGGAGGCATTTCGGACAGTCAAATCACACATGTGGAGGCATTTCGGACAGTCAAATCACACATGTGGAGGCATTTCGGACAGTCAAAACTTGCCATGTGTCATTTCCATTACTCCTCTAAATAGCTGGGCACCATTTAAAGTCTAAAATGCTGAACTAATTTATGCAATGTTTACTTCTCACCTTGATCATCGTGTTATTAAGCAACTGCAATTAAACTGCAATTTGTGTATCTGTGTGTCTCTTGAGAAGATGATGGTAAGTCTCTGTGTCCAGAAGTCTGACTCCATCCCTTCCTTCCTTCCTCTTCTGCAGGGTTACAGCATGTGCAGAAAAGCTTGTAGATTCTGACAGCCTGTAAAACATGGCTCTGCTGCATGCCACCTCTGATCTGTGTGTGTGTGTGTGTGTGTGTGTGTGTGTGTGTGTGTGTGTGTGTGCGCGCGCATACGAGACTGCCTCGCAGTTAGCCATCTTCTCACAGGGCTGCTTGTGAAGGGTTGCTAGGCAATGGCTTTCGTTGCCGAGAGAGTGCACTGCCAGACCGCTGTGCACTGAGGCATGTGTGGGAGAAAGTGTGTGACAGTTAGAGACACTGTGTGTGTATGTGTGTAAACGAGAGAGAGAGAGAGAGAGAGACAAAGAGAAAGAAAGAGTGCATGTGAACATGTGTGAGAGACAGATCCTAGTCAGTTAAATTGACTTCTGCATGGAATGTGAGGGCAGAACCTTCCCATGGTGCCCAACCAGGCTCTGACATTGATTTGAATGGCATGTGCGCCGATGGAAATAGCCTGTAACCTCTCCAAGAAGCAACGTGTTGTATGGACCCTTTCAAGAGAGTTCCATTATCAGCATCATAGTTGGCCCCACAAGACTTCCGTTTTAACATTCCATATGTTATCTTAATGCAGAGGAAGTAGATTGGGGCCCAAATAGAACGTTCAAGCATTGTTTTTGTTTTTATTGTTGAAAGGGTCTATTACATAATGGTTGTAATGGGATCCACCAGTGTTCTGTTTGGTCTCCCAGTGATGTTTGAACCACTAAGCTTGAACCTTCTTTCACCTCTCTGGAGCACAAATAGAAGTCGCATCAGCACACGCTACCTGCTGCATTCTAATAGCCCTGAGTCCCTGTTATGATATAGGGCTGATATGTGACTGTATTCACTTATCATAGAACAAATTGATTTAGAGGAACTTCGCTGTTTTTTATTGATCAGATTTTACCAGATGAGAGCAGTGACTCACCCAGAGTCTGCAGACAATTTGATTGCATTTGGTTCATTTATAGGAAACTGCTGCAGCATACAGAGAGGGTCTAAAAGTACAGAAGCCTAAAAGCATCCACTAAAACAGACACACCCTCAGGGCTCACAGTGTAAGATAGACAGGAAAGTGTATACACACACACACACACACACACACACACACTCACTCACTCATCACATTGAAGTGGACAGTTGGGGCGCAGAAAGAGGCCCAGCTGACAGTGGAGGAGGCTGGCCGGTGTGGGTGAGAGTGCCCCTGGCAGGGATTGTTCCCCTGTGTTCCCTAAGCTGTTTTCCACTAGGGCCCATCTGTTCCTGCGCCTGTCACACCACTCCTGTACCCACATCACATGCCGTTCCCCCTTCCACCCTGCTCGTGAATCACTGCCACCGCAACCCACTGGGCACCCTCTGCCAGCACACACTTTTTAGTTTGCTTCTTTCTGTATTTCTATTTTATTCATGTTTGTTTGTTTTTTTATTTGCAGTTTTCTGCCAACACACATGTTAAACCCACACACTTAAGCACTTGTTTGATCTCATGAAGGTTTTTTTTTTTATGTGCTTGGAAGCGTTTGATGCTCAGGAAGACCCGAGGTGTCGCGTCCGTGTTTACATAACCCAACTCTGCGGCTGGCTGGAGTGGAGGGTGTTGAGTATTACGTGTCCCAGCAGACGGGTGCCTTTCTCATCCGGTAACAGAAAGCCACCTGCTCCCCAGAGCCCTCTGTCACTGTTGCTAACCTGCTTTTGAAGCACTGGTTAAAAAAACACCTGTGGCATTTTCTACAAGTCTTGGTGCTTATTTTTAATGTCTGCATGATCGTAATGGCTCTCATGTGTTTCTGTTTTTGGAGCCGAGTGGTGATTGGTGGGAGCTGTTGGTATGGTGCTGTCGTGGCACTGGGTTAACTGGCCGTCGTGTGCTCAGGCAGTGTGGATGACGTGGTGCCAGCCTGATCCTCCTGCCACGTGGTGTCAGTGGTGACACACCAGTGCCCGCTGTCAGATAGGTGCCCCAGATGGCAACAGACTTGGGGAGTGGATCATGGCATGATCTAGCAGGGATTCGGTCTCGATCAGGGACAGATCTGATCCAGAATCAGACTGGTCTTGTTCAGTTTGCTTGGATTGTTGGTGTTGGGCCATCATGGATGAAGGTGCTGAAATAATGCTGACTGCTATATTTGAACGGTGGGGTCAGAATCCTCTTCTCTTATCAGTACAATTCTCATTCATTTCTTCTCCTGCTTTCTGTGGTAACAATACCAAGGCCTTGAGTTAGGTTCAAATCTACTCAGATGAGTTTTCTACTGAATGCATAGTCTTTAAATCCTTGATTAGTAGAGGTGTTTTCCCTGGCCAAGATCGCTTCAGGCACTCAATATAAGAAACATAATAAATTGAGATTTATCACAGAATCACTCAGATCACTCTATCACAGAATTGAATCCCATTACCGGTACTTGCTGTATTGCAAAATAGGAAGAATTGCAGTGAAGTTATATTGCAATATGAAGTTTGTTGCAATTTCCACCTCTAATTAATACGAGTTTACCACTTCTAACTGTACCATATCAATGGGAAGGTGTCTGAAAGAGGTGTTGTTGGCTTCTCCACAAACAGGTTTATTTCTTACATTTGTTTCATACCATTTTCCACACTTTCACCGCACAGGCTCATTCCACCACCCTGCTTATGCATGCAGGCTATAGGAGAGAACCATCTGCTCGACTGAGCAACTTCCGCTGCTGCTGTCATTGAAGCCACCTGCAGTCTGATGAATGCCATTGTGTTCATGAGGGGCTACTATTAATAATGTTGTAAAGCTCGTAAAAAACACCTACGTACTTGGTAATTGTGTTGTGTGTGTTGTCTAATATTTGTAGCACCAAATGTTATTTTCATATAGGCCTACAGACTTGTTTAGAGGTGATGAAGGAATTAAATGAGGGAATGTGATGCCCACTGGCCAGTGATGTAGAACTGGAGGGAAATGTCAAAGCCACTAAAAGAAATTCCTTGAGTGGATTACTCTGCCTCAGGTGCAGGTTCAGTGTTGGTTTTGTGATTTGCATTCTGTTAAGAGCCTTCCCGCCACCTCTAGAAATAACTGTATAGCTTATTTAAAAGGCGTAGATTTATTCTTGGATAACTTTTTTTTTAAAGTATGTATTGCTCTCAAAATGTTCATTATGGATTCTTCCTCAATACCACTCTGTCCATATGCTCCTTATTAGAGCATTCTCAGTGTAGGATGGTGGCCATATGTTTTTTTTTATTCCTCACTTCAAAGATGCCATTATTGACATGGCCCACTCAGATAACCACTTGTGTTTCTAGGTCTCCCTCCCTCACCATTTATTTTAACAATATCATCGCGCTATATCATTGGTATGAAAGAATATATTTATTATTAATTTATCTGAGGTGGCGGAACTGCGTTCCTCCCCGTCCCCCCTCATATCCAGTATTCATTTCCATCATAATCCACCAAAGAGCTCAATCCACAACACGACGGTTCTGTTTGGTTCCAAATGGTCTGTCATTCCATTCCATTGTATTCTGTTCTTTTCCATTCTATTTTGTTATTACAGGGTTTCATTCCAATGGCATGAGGCTGATGGCCTGACGTCAGTGTGTATCTATAATCAAGTCCCTGTTGGCTGCCTGGGCATTTGGAGCCAGCTTGGGAGACAAGGTGAAAATGAAACACCAGATCTAGCGCTGGATCCTGAGACCTTGGTGATTGTTTCCAGGCAGTTAGTAAACGTTGCGTCGTTAGCGGGCTCTCTGGAAGTAACAGGAGCTGTGGCTTGAGGATTGGTGTGAGGCGAATAATGCGGCACAGCTGAAGGTGTTGTTAATTTGGTGATGAAATATCCTTGTTAGGCTATGAGGCTATGCTTCAAGAAGGTCATGTGACACATAGGTTAGTATTTTTAATACGCCTGGGGAGATGGAAGACGTCAGTCTGAAAATGAATGGATGGATTTTTTTAGGCTGATATGTATTTGTGTTGTTTACTTTGACTTTGTATTTGTAAATGTCTTTTCTATTGAAACTTTGAACATCTCGACGAATGTGGAAAGCTGCTATAACCTATTTCAAATTGAATATCAAATTGTAATTTGAAGGAGCTGTGTGTAGAATTTTGTAGGATTTGAGTTAATGATGGTGAACGCACATTTAGGCTACATTCACAATGGTCATTTTCAATTGACTTGCATTGTATCGATACTGCTGACTAGTACAGTCTGAAGCTAGCTGGCTTGATCACAGATGTTTTTGATATTACATCAAAATGGGTATTCCTTCACATTCTGTTGTCAATTTGGAATGTTTTAAGCATAAAAAAACCCTAGGCCCTTCAGTGAAGTTGCATTAAATTGTGTGTGTGTGTGTGTGTGTGTGGGGTTTTAGTTGTTTGTAATGTTTTTAGTAAGGTCCCACCTTTTGAAAGTTTTAAAATATCTTACCAGCATCGATTTAAAAAAAAAACATTTAAACTTCTCTAACACACAATGCTCTGGCCACAAACTAACTATCCTATGTCTATGTACCTGATGTCAGGTAATGTAGACCAAAGTGGCTACCGAGTATCACCACAGCGATAAGGTAAACTTAAGTAAAAAATTGGCATCAAGACTTTTTCAGTATCCTTTGGTCTCTAAGACACCTGCTTTATCCAAAAGGGCACTTTATCCAAAACGTCATACATCTCTTTGCCTTCCCATGATCCTTCACTGTTTTTTTTCTTATGCCAAAGCTTTCTGGATTTTATTTACACTCTTTCACTCCCCCTCGTTTAAAAAATCCCCTCCTTCTCTCTCTCACACACCATTCCTTATTTCTTTCCTGAGACTACATTTTTCACACTTACTCAGTTTATCTCTCCTCTATCTCATTTCTAACACTCCACCCTCCCTCCATCACCCTCATCTGCACTTTCTCTCTCATTCTCTCCTTCTCTCTCCATTTCTCTCACTCTCTTGGCTTTCTCGTCTGCTGAGTTCCCTCTCCTCTAAGTACTTAAGCACGATTTTTTTCAAGGGTTTTTCCCCTGCAGAAATGCTTTGAAAATGACAAATGCGGATTAATTGTGGATTTGCGCTGAGCCCTGCTAAAAATGCACTGTTGGATTTGAAGCTGAACAAGCGCATTTTCATAGCTGCACAACTTTTTTTTTTTTTTTTTAGGGGGTGTAAGGTTATTTTTATTTTTTTGTCATGTTTCTTTATTTTGTAGGGAAGCAAGCGTGATGATACTTTGAAACTAAGATGTCATTTACGCTCTTGAGGGCACCTACAAAACATTACACACACACTCACCCACTCACACACACATACACACACTGAATTTTCTGAGTAATTGTTCCTGTAAGAGAAGACATAAGCAGTATGAATCCGAACCCTTAAAAATGTTTGATCTCTGTTCACATCCTCTGCCACACGCAGCCTTCAAGAAGAGAGAACCCACTTTCAAAGAGACGAATGTGTTAGACAGGATTTAAAATTCCCTTTTTAGTGTTGCACTCAACTGTTCTTTAAAACCCATCAGTAATCGCTGTCCTTCTATTTGCCCTCTGCTGTCAATTTCACCATGTTCAGGCCTGCTAGATCACACAATTACTTAAAAAGTTGTGTGTGTGTGTTTGTTAGATAATAAAATGTAAGAAAACGAAACACCAACAAAAAATACTGTCCTTAAGTGTCGACATCCATAAATGATTATTTGGTTATTCATACGGTAAATGGGGAAAGTAGAGCCGACAACCACTTCTTGTGTGTGTACAAAGCAATAACAAAGTCCTTTTAGGAAAGTCCCTCCACTCGGCGGCCATATTGCAACGCACTTTGGGCATCAATTTCGGGCAGAACTGCGTGTGCACAAGGCTGACGTGACATTGTGCATTGTCAGGTGGTGCAACCAGATAAAATACTAATTTAAACCAAGGCATAGTAGATTAAAGTGAACAAATGGTTGAAAAATATGTTGTACTTTTCCCTAATTATTCTACCAATTACTTAATTAATTAATAATTAATTTGTAAAGCATTTATTCACCTTTTAATAAAGTATTGAAAAGTATTCATGAGTTACTTTTAATACCAAGGTCAACTACTAATTAATAATGTTAAGCACTGTTGACACTCAGAAAAGTGTGTGTTTTTTTTTTTTTTTTTTAGAAACTTTTGGTTGTGCCACCTGACATTTTTTGGGTGGTGAAATTGCAAATACAGTCTAAAGATATATTTAAACACCTGTAAATGTTGCACAGCCATTAAGACTTATTGACGTTACGAACTAACCCCATGCATTTTTATGGAGGATTTTTAGGGCTTTGTCTGGTAATAATTTTATGTCGGCACACGGGGCTGGTGAGTGTGACAAAGTCTATGGCTCCCATACACTTGCATGCAAAATTCAGAGCTCTCTCAATGTTGTTTAAAAACCACCTACATTTTTCCATACAGTCAGTATAATTTTGTATACTGTGGTCACAAAATACAGGTACTTTTCCATCAACATGAACACGAGTCCCTTTATCCGAACATGGGTTTCACGAAAAACACTGAATCTTCCGAAAAAAGACAGATTTCGTTTCTCGTCATTATAGCACCTGACCACACGACTCTCTTGCCATTGCTGTGGATCCATTAATATGTAGCTGATCTGCTACAGCTAGGTAATGTTACAACTATTTCCTCATAGAATTATATGGTTTTCCATACCATTATCTTTATCTACAGTATGCCATGTTGACCTGTTCAGACCTGACCATCCAAATCTGTTACCTCTTCAAAACAAAGTTTATTGAAGAGAGGGTGAGCTAGAATAGTTGTTGTCATTCTTCCACTGGGCACAGTCCTGTGCCCCCCTTTCTTCAGCCCTCTCCCTCCATATAGGCCCCAGTGGCTCAGTTGCTCTAATTATAGAAGTATATGAATAGCAGTGTCACACAGAGCCAGTAGATTGGGTTTTAATTAAGTGGGTGAGGACAGAGGTGTGGTGCCAGCCTGTGCTTATGCTCTGCCTAGTCACAGGGGATCTCTTTCTTTCTTTCTTTCTTTCTTTCTTTCTTTCTTTCTTTCTTTCTTTCTTTCTTTCTCTCTCTCTTTCTTTCTCTCTCTCTCTCTTTCTTTCTTTCTTTCTTTCTTTCTTTCTTTCTTTCTTTCTTTCTTTCTTTCTTTCTTTCTCTCTCTCTCTCTCTCTCTCTCTCTCTCTCTCTCTCTCTCTCTCTCTCTCTCTCTCTCTCTCTCTCTCTCTGTCTCTCTCTGTCTCTCTCTCTCTCTGTCATACACACACACACCTGCCTGCTCCCTCTCTGTTTCTCTCTCTCTCTCATTCTGAGAGGTAGATTCAATTTGTTGGTAGATTAATATTTGCAATTGAAATGTTGATTGTGTTGAAGTGACACCGGAGACGGAGTGCAACAAGTGTTGAGTAGCATGTTTGTGTGGTGGTGGCCAGCGCTGCTGAGAAGAGGGAGGACGGTGCAGCATTTCTGCAGAAGTCCAATCACTTCCCCATGTGGCCAGTAGATGGTAGGAGTTTATCTGCAATAACAAGCCGCTTCCTGAGAATGTGTGTCACTAATGCTGTTCAGTCCTCTTTCTCCTCCTCTCTCCCCCTCCTCTCCCTCCATCTCTTTCTCTCTCATTCATACTCTCGTTTGCTTGCTCTCTTGGGCACACACACACACAAACATGGAACATTAATCCGCACTCAGAGGTGTACATGTTGGAACACAGGAAAGCACTCAGAAAAGCCCATTTTAACTCTTGTCTGAGTGTGTCCTTTTGTGTCGCACACATTCTAACACACAGACACGGTTCGCAACCAAACCACTCACAAAGCTGAACAGTGCAGACAAGCAGACTGACTTCTATATATTGCATTCTATATATTGTCTTATATTGACCCCCACACTTAGCCACAGACTTACCTGCACGTATACTTTGTGTGTCTTTTCCTCTAGTATGCGTATTAAGCAAACCACATCTGCATTGCTCGTCTTTCTCACACATAGGGTACACATGTACATTCTATTCTTGTGCATACGAATACACACACACACACACACACACACACACACTCACTCTCACCCTCTTCATGAACCTTTGCATGTTGTGCTGTTGTGTGACATGGAGTTGCAGTGCCTGCTCTCCTAATGTCATTAGTGCGGTTTAATGCTGTAATGGAGTTAGCTCAGCTTCCTTAAGCACCTGGCAGCCTCCAGGCTGCCTCAACTGGCAGCAGATCCGTCCATGACACCCCTGCTGGAAGTGAAAGGGGGGGTCCTCTCCTATCGGCCCTCTCTTCTCTATTCCCTATTCAGCCTCTCTCTTCTCAATGGCCGCATGTTCAGCATAACTAAAGTGACCTGCAGCTCAGCTGCAAGCTAGCCAGCACCGAGGCTTTGCACGGATTGTAAACAGAAAGGTGCTTAGTCGGTTATCCAGCTATAGCACAGTGGCCCTCAGATGAATGAATTCTGTGTCTGTCTTCCATGGTTTACGTTTATGCTTTTGAGAAAATGGGTCAGTCTCATCAGAAAGACTTTTTTTTTTTTTTTTTTTTTTTAATTCTAATGTAACGTTTCTGTTTAATGCTTGTATTTTGACAAGCAATGTGGAAGAGGAAGCCATCAGTCATGTAAGAAGTTGAGTATTGTTCTCTGCCAGGTTTGTGTGATCTCTCACCCCTGACAAATGCTGTGGCCACCTGCAGGATGCCCCGCTTCACATCTGCTGCTACATGGACAGATTTTGTCAGCAGGGTTCCTGCATAAGAATTTCATCCCCATAGGGTTATTATCATATTCAGCACGTTCAATTTCAACGTGGAATGAACTTAAATAAGAGGGCATTCAGGTAGATGATCTAGAGGCCTCATTGTATAATTAAACAACATATTATTCGACTGCCAGGAACGACCTGTTAAATTTCAAAGCATCTCAATATTACCACCTATCTTTTCTCTTGTATTCTTCTCTGTAGTCAAGACTAGAATGAACTTCTAAAGGAAGCATTGAGGTAGGCCTGTTTTAGTAGGACAGAGGTTTCTTTAGCCCCTTTTTACCACCAGGTAGAGTAGACATAAAGGCGAAGCGATTCATTCCCGCACCAGTGTAAATGCATTAAGGCGGAATGGGGTAATCTGGGCGGGCGTTTTGATGACACTACATGTGTCCAACCCACCATAGGAGATTTAAAATCTGACTAATCAAAAGCAGCAATAGCAGAGACCGCACATTACGACAATCTTTAAATCCCCAAAGCTTCCAGTCATTTAACGCCTGCTAGAGTTGATTGTAGGTCGGAATGCAGTCGGTTGCCTTATAGGCTATCCTAAAATCCAGCGATGAAACAAAGCATGAACTCCTTGGCAACAATAAGAAAAGCATTTGTAGATGAATGGCCAACATAACTTAACTGTAGCCTACATCTGACTCTTTGAACTTTATTTTCATACATTAATTTGATTAACATGTAGGCTAGCCTACATGGTGATTAAGCACATTGAAGAGGCTTTCTGTTCATGGTCACATTTTATTTTCAGTTATGGGGGTAAAATTAGTGATTATCCCCAGTTCAGAAAATCATTTGTTCATTCCCATGTGTTCCCATGTGGCAGGCTACTCCTCACACCCAATATTGCACGTCCCGCTTCATTTTGCTATTTGGTCCTGGCTCCTCAATATGCCGGCTTATATGTAAACACTCGCAGTATGAAGTACCAGGCTGGCAATGTTTTGCCTCGTTTTTAGACACACTATGCGGCATAAAGACGTCTCCTCTTCCCGGGAATGTTGTGCAATCTCAGTGTAAAAACAACTATTATTACATCAAACCACACAGACAAATTTCCCGTGAGTCCATAGCTTGGGATATCGTCTTTTCACAGGCTTTCTGAAGCCCTCTTACCCATCTATCTATAAAGTAATAAATGTCTGTCTGTCTGTACATTTGATTTTGTCAGTCTGTTCGTCGCATATCTTGCCCTGCTTGTGCGAAAGACTTCACACTTGGGACGTTTATTTGTAATGGCACAAGTAAATGACATTGTTTGGATGTGAAATGCCAAAGATGTCTTTAAAAACAACACGTTTGACCAGAGAGAATCATTCCAGAATGGTATTTCTACAGGAACAGACAAGGGATACAGGCAGTCCACATGTGTGGATACACCTGAAATAGTATAAACCTGTAACTGCCCACACATCTCATGCATGTGGACTGTTGTGGGCTTGTCTTGGTGAGTTACCAGAGCTTAGTGATGTAGGTGTGTTAAGATGACATGAGTAGGGAACCTGATGCCTCAGTGCTCCTCTTAGAGCCCTCCTCTAGGAATAGTTTTCACATGAAGGGAGTGAGAGGGAGTTTCTTGATGGTTTGTTTTGTACTCTGACCACACACACACACACACTCCATCTCTCCTTTTCACTCCTTCATACACCATTTCTGCCCAAATGGAGCTGCATTATACATTTGCAATTTTAACCTTAAAACAAGTTATAAGTTTGGGTGCGTTGTTTCTGGTGAGTTGGACTGATGTCATTTTTTAGTTCGAAAAATCACAAATTAATAAAATGTCAGAAGTTGCTTTCTAATTCCTTGTCTCAGCCCACCTCACTTCAATCTCCTCTTTTTGTTCTTTCTTTCTCTCATTAGCCCTGTCGTCCTCTCTCTCTCTCCATTGCTCTCTCTCCATCTCCCCCTCTCTCCTTCTCTCATTAGCCATGTCCAGCTCCTCTGCAGTAGTAATGATGCCCCCCTGCATGTCCTCGTGTCCGTAGGGGAGTGTGAGTGCCGCTCACATGGCTTTGGCCATTACACGCCTATGTTCCCCTCTAAACGGCGGATAACACCCAGAGCCCGGGCCATCTCTGTTCTGTCGATAACTCTTCCACTCTTTCACTCCCTCCCTCCCTCCCTCTCACACTCAGTCCTCAGTTTGGAACACAGTGTCGCATGACTCTTGTCACCCAACACTCACTGTTTTGGGATGCCGGCTTTGGATTTCTTTAAAGCAGTTTTGTTAAAGTGCCTGCTGTCTTTGAGAAAGAAACCTCCCTGTAGGACTGAAATTAAACTTGACTTGTACTGAATTGAATTCGCAGCTGTAACGGAATAGAAGAGTGCAGGCTACAGTGCCTGTTCCACCAGACTGAAAATGCAAGAAAATGAGATCACCAATAGATCTTAGAAAAAAAAAAGGAAAGCAAAAATAAAACGGATGCGCCAGTGATCTCAAAGGCACACTGCTAAGATTGTCCAGTTGTAAGGTTGTTACTTTTTCCTTGTTAAATTTGGATGTTTATAGCTTTTAGCCCTTTCTATTTACCTCTCCCTTTGCCATTGGTTTCGTAATCGGTTTGACAGGATTTTGCCTTCTGGAGATGACTTTGCACCAACAGCTGCTCCTAAGCCATCCTCAGCCAGCCATCGCTCACTCGCATCTATTTTGGAAAAGAATGTGAACGTTCCATTCACACCACAAAGAGGAGTGGAAGTCACTAACTTTAGAGAGTCAGTCCCAACCACCCAAGTTAAAAATATGTGCACTGTAGTTTGGCTAATAGTATTAGTGTGTCCTATCTGAAACAGCCTGCCTGGTGATATTCAATATTCAGATAATTTTGTCTTGTTTCACTTTAGTCAACACCGGTCATTCACTAAGCGCCATTGTCAAGCTTAAGAGCTCTGTCTCGTGTCCGAAATGATCTCACATATTGATATAAAAATACTACAGGAAAACAGGATGTTCACATATTCCTCCCTTGCCAACCACGGTGATGTATAACGGTAATGAATGCTATTGTCAGCGCGTCTCTTGCCTGTTATTTATGTACCCTGCATGCTAGTTCATAGGTTTGCAGCCTGAAGTGTATAGACGGAGTCTGTCTATGGGAGGAACAGAAGAGTAGGTCTTTTGCCTGGTCTCTTTCCACACATTATCAGGACCATCTTAATGGATGCCGTCTTTCAGATGGAGCACAGGCCATTTGCAGTTGGCTGTGGACTCCATTGATTTGGATTTGGCCTTAACTTGTTAGACTCGCCTCTGGTTGTTCATTTGTATACTGATTAGCGCGCTAATTGAGGTGTCTGTTGCAAGGCGGAAAATGGGCCCATTTGTCTTGTGGTGTCTTGCAGGTTATTCCGGCGAATTTCTCAGCTCTCATTTGCTCCCATCCATGTTTTTAACTCCTTTTTTTTATGAAGAATTCTTTTCAGCCCAGGCTGATGAAGAACAAATTCACAGGTATGTCCAGTGCAAAGTGTAATGGCTGACCCCCCTTCATCAGAAGGTAACCTGCTTGCTTTTAAGAAACTGAGACCATTACATCATGTTATAAGGAGCAAGGGCAATAGAGGCTAATGGACACCTGAGGTTTATCTGCTGTCTTATATATCGTGTGAATGTCACTTTTGGCCTGTTCTCCTTGCGTGTTTGACTACTGGTTTTAATGGCCTTGTGTAATTACTAAAAATTGCATGTTATGTTCTCAAAGACCTTTTGTGATGGCGTTTCATGTCAGGAGCATACGTTTACCTTGGAGAATAAGTATAGTGAGTGAACAAACCTATGGGACTGTACATCTTTTGAATGTCCACTGTACTACATAGAGCAATTTCTGTTAATGTGTGCTTTCATTTTGTTGTAATATTTGTTTCTGTTTAGCACACTCATGTTTTTAAGATGCATAATTAGGTAAGTGATGCTGGCAAACAGGAGAGAGCTGCCAAAAATATCTAGTAACACGGAGGCTTGAGGATAAGGTGGTATGGGCTTTGCTGAAAATGTTGGCATTTAGCTGCCATTGGATACATTGGGCAACGTCTTTGTCCTTTGGGTGCCTTAGTAGGCAGTTAGTGTTGCCTGAGAACATGTGGTTACCATGTGGTTATAGCATGCGGTTAACTGCATTCGTGCTAATACATTAATTTGGGCTAGTTACGGGCTTCGTTTAGAAGCTTTGCCTAAGGGATCTGTGTGGCTTGCTTTAATGCGATGATGCTTCTTTTATCTGCTCTAAGTTTACCATAGACTTACAGGTCATGGACCATTTTGGTGCTGCATATCTTAGCAGTCAATACCATCTCCATCACATCGCATTAGCCTGCTGCGGTTTCAGAGTGATTGCCTGGATTTGGCACGGGGGCCCTTCCTTTGAAAAAATCAAAGTGAACCGTCTGAACTTGATTGCATGGAAGGATGCGGTTTGTCATGTTCAGATGTTTCTTTGTTTTTGAGCGGGGAGGATAAAGGGATGTGGTGAGGTGGTGGAGGGGTTGCTTTATGATTTTTAATGAATCATTGGAATTGCAAATAGTGGTAAAAGGATGTAGAGAGGGAGGTGTGCCTAAACAGACTGCGTTATGAAATCTGTCTCTTTAATTAAAAGCTATAATTGGACGGCATGAATTTTTCATCTCGATTTTGCCACTCTTGGATCACTGTGGACCCAGCATGTTAGCTAATGGACCAGATCTTGATATTTTCTTTTCCCACAAGCCAAGTAAGGTAGTTACCATGCTTTTCAATAAGCGTATCGACCTTGATGTTAAGATCTACAAGAGTGATGGTATTTTGTCAGCAGTCCAGAGACAGAAACTATTTGTGTCCCCCCATTCTCACATTTTTAAGAGTAACAAACAAATACAGTGTGTTTGCATATGCATGCATACACTTACCTTTACATGTATATACATACCCGCCTACATATACCCAAAAGGGTCAGTACTTATATACCGTACATTGCCAATAATACTGCTCAGTGTCTGTACTTATCTAGTGTCATGTCAATGAACCCCTTTTAAAACATTAAACAGTCTCACGTTAAGCTATTACTGCTGTCAAATAAAGTGTGATTATTGTGGTCACATGCCCAAACTCAATCCCAGTTCAAATAAACCCCAGTAGATCTGCAGCACCGGTTTGGGGACATTAGCTTGGCTAGCAGAGTATTGCTGAATGCCTTACTGTAGTGATGGGCAAATTAAGCTTTGGTGAACCACTGAACCACAGCAGTGTGAACCTAGCAACACTAGCTGAAAAGCAAAAAGATGGCTGCCACACATACATTTTTCAACATAAAAGTCCGTAGCAAACCAATATTTTTGGTTACTGGTTTGGGTAAGGACTTTTATGTTGAAAAATCTACATGTGGCAGCCATCTTTTTGCTTTTCAGCTAGTGTTGCTAGGTTCACACTGCTGTGGTTCAGTGGTTCACCAAAGCTTAATTTGCCCATCACTACAGTAAGGCATTCAGCAATACTCTGCTAGCCAAGCTAATGTCCCCAAACCGGTGCTGCAGATCTACTGGGGTTTATTTGTTGCTAGCTTCACACTGCTGTGGTTTAGTGGTTCACCGAAGCTTCATTTGCCCATCACTACCTTACTGTAAAGCAGTGTGTTTATGTAATATAAACACACTGCACACTATATTTTGTGTCCTCAAGTTATTTGTGTTGGGTTGACTGAGGAACAAATGTCTTGTTTAGGATTATTATGTTGCCCTTATGTTATTATTATGCCCCTGATTCTACAACTCAACCAGTCTGCATACAGAACGTGTGTGCGCAGCACGCCCCTAGTGATTGGCCCGGCTTCTTTCCCCTCCTGCATGAGTCAAAGGAAGATCTGCTCAGGGAGCATGGTGTGCAGGCGGCAGCAGCTCGCACTACCCAGAGCTGAATCCATCACTCTGTTGGCTCCTCCAATTCCACGCTCTGGGTGTTTATTTCTGTGTCCATGCGTTCGTGTGCGTGTGTGATGGTATGAATGTGTGGGAGGTAATGAATGTCGGATGAGGATAAATGACAGCTTCAACTCTGACGGTGACAATAGGAATGGTTTGAATAAATTGATATATTTTGAATGCTGTCAGTGACGTTTGCAATGCTGGTAATTAAGCATTATCCTTTATTATGCTATTCTGCTGTCGTAGCCCTCAAAATCCTTAAATCTGTGGGATGTATAGACTATTGGTTGCAGAACTGTAGGGGAGTGCATAGTCACTTGTAGATGTGTGTGTGTTTGCGTGATTGTTTGTTGCTGTTTATTGTGGCACATGGGTATGCCCTCTTAATCTCTCTGTATGTTTAATTGGCCCATGTTCTCCGTGAGTGGTCAAAGTGGCCATCTCAATGTACTGTTGCACTCTTTGAAAAGACGCACACCCACACACAATGGCTTGTATACTTTCAAATTGCTCAACTGCACCCAGACACACACACACACACACACGCACGCATGCATACACTCAGCCCCTCCCCCACAAACACACACACACACACACACACACACCCTACGCACACCCATCCCCACACACGCACAAACACAGAGACCCCCACTTCACACACACACACAGTGAAATATGAATCATTGTAGTTCATTTGTCGATTTAATGGGCTCTAATCTGGCCCCACTCAGCCCTTCTGCCTGTAGACAAAAGAGGATAAATCCCCTCGGATGGCCTTTGTCTGCACACCCACCCGCCCTTTATCACACCAGACCCCCCTCGCCCCCCCACTCACACAAAAGAGGGAGCCCTCCACTGCTATCGCTCTCTCCCCAAAGCCCTACCATTGCGGCCACCATTACCACCGAGAAATGATTCTTCATTGTGCCCTGAAAAAGCACAGGAGGAAAAAAAAGATTGAAGTGGTGTTTTTTCCCCCCATTGTTTTTGGTGGATAGTGATTAATGCAAGGCGAGAGGTTGGGTTTTTCCAAGATGACGAGAAGGCGGGGTCAGATGTGGGGATGACGCTGGCATGTGATTGGTGGGTGATCGGGAAAAGTGCTGTCCAATTGGCTGACTGATGTGGTGTGGAGAATGCCTGGAGGAAGTGGAGATCTGATGTTTTTGAGCCCCATAGTTGTCCCTGTGTGAAGATGTTTGAGTTGGTAGGATAGATTGATCAGGTCTGTTTGCACATATCTTTTGGTTTAGAACGCTACTGGACTTTATATGCCAGCAGCCTTTGAATTCTGGTTGAATGCTGTTTTTTGTCCTTGCCTCTTTGGGCCTGTCAACTGCCTTGGGACATTCATAGTAGGGATCTACCGATATGTTTTTTTCAGGGCCGATACCGATATCAATTATTACCAAAACAGGAGGCCGATAACCGATATGTAAAACCGATATGTCAGTTGTCAAAAAGGGGGGTAGATAGTAAAGGCTATATGCTGCAAAAATTTAATTAAATATAATTTAATTATGCAAACTTTTCTTTCTTCTTTTGACACACAATTGTCTATCAACTTGCATCACTTGTGCTTGTTAAGGGACCTGTTACAAAGAGGATGCTTTGCCATCGTGTGTGTGAGTGCACGAGAGAGGGAGAGGAAGAGGTGCATGCGTGATGGCAAGTGTTACGGTTGAATAGTTTAACAAAACAGTTTTAAAATAGTTCTTAGGCTATTTAAGCATGCAATTTGTGTCCATGTGTAGTCTATAATCTACACTTTTGAGAGCCTAAAAGGCACGTTAATAGCCAGCTCATGACGCGATTTTGTTCAGGTCGGATTAAATTACGGTTGGCCCTTGGTGCATGTAATCTTTTCTAACAGTCCGTTTCAAAAAGGAGCAATTAGACTTTTTGACGTTCGCTATCGCATAATTTAGGACTTGTCTGTACTATGTCTGCCGAGGTGTCCCGTTATTCACAATTAACGAGCGAGGAGGAGGCAGAGAACTCCCGACGCGCAGCACCCGAGTTTGTGGGCTAACTAGTAAACAGCATCAGTAACGTGCATTAATCGGGAATTCGCTAAATGAAGGAAGTGGGTGCTTTTAATTATTGATCCGGATCAAAGAGACAATAGCTTACAAAGTGGTGTTTTTGTAACTTCAGTGTAGATGATTGTGATTCACTGCAACTTCAGCAATGTAGGCTACCTTCCTTACCTTCGGAAAATAGCTCCATAGGCTATACAGCTGAAGCCCAGTCTGCCTCAGTGAGAATCCTAAACTTTGTCTGTGTTCAGTCTTCGATCCTGATTGGCTGCATTCGTGCTAACTAACAAATCAGAAGGTGTAGTGGGCGGGACAATGTTCTTGACCACAGAGTAGTAAATGCAGGGAGTGTGAGACGCTTTACAGACAAAATAGTGCGTTTCCTTCTTTATCCGTTTCAATATCAGCTTATCGGTGGAAAAAATGACCGATACCGATTATTATAAAAATGCTAAATATCGGCCCTAATAATCGGCCAGGCCGATAATTGGTCGACCCCTAATTCATAGTTAACAGATAGTTAAAATGTCAGATCACATTTACTGGCTTGGCATTATTTCTGTAGAATTAATTGTCTGTCACAAGCACCCAAACTCTCCCCGTTTTGCTTGTGTGTATGATTTTAGAGAATTGCCTTGTAACCCACAATAACTGACTGGCCACAATTGCTGTATTCAGTCACCTATTACACAACACATTCTTTTGAGGCTTTGATAATGCACAACAAAAGAGATGGAGGCAACACATATTTTCAGTAATGCTGGAGTCTACCAAATTGCTTTGAAAAATGTAGGCCAAAATTCTGTTTATGACCCAAATATGCACTGGCCATAGGGGGCGAGCAGTTTTTGTAGTCTATACGACGAAACAGGAGAATTCTGGTGCGAATTGTACAGTGCGTGCCTAGGAGATGGCATCCTCTCTGACTGCTTGACAGCTCTGTGGATGGGCTGGGTCGTAATCGCTAAAACGAGCACTGTTCCTGGGTTTGACAGTCCCGCACTCGACTTGCTCGGAGATGCAGTTGACCTGACAACGGCGGAAAAACGCTGGCAGCAGATTCTGCGCTCCAAGTCCCGAATCCGCCGTGATGCCGTGGGCGAAGCTATGGTAGTTATTGCCCCGACTGAGTTCGCTGCCGGGTGCGAAGTGCGTCTGAAGTCATCCGCCACCACCACTCATGACCTCGGAGCAACTGACTTACCAGCTCGTCTAGATTAGTTCATATCGCATGTATTTCAGAGCTTTTTTTGTAGCAAGTTTCTGGATTTTATAGGTCTAGTAATGATTCATTGCGTTCCTTTCGCTAGATATATTTGAACTGAAAATCAGTCGCTGTGCCTGCGCAGTCTTTTTTTCCGTGTCATTCTTGCTCTCCCTTTCACTCCTCCCTCCTTCCCAGTTCTTCCTATAACAACCCGGCACTGCAGGCTGCTGGGCTTTTTAACAAGGTGCCACTACTGTTGAGCTGCCAGGGCAGTAGCATCGCTGCGCCTCTGCACATCTGACAGGAACGCAGGCGCCTTCTCTTCCCCCCCATCCTCTCAGGAAGTATACCACACAGCCTTCACGTATCTCGCTGCGGGCAGAAAAGGAGGCATCGATTTCGCGTTGCGGGTGGCAGTGATATTAGCTTTAGACTGTCGTTAGCCTGAGCTGTTAACCTTTAACTTGCTCGGCTCCTGCTGCTGCTACCGCTACCTCCATTGCTGTTGCTGGCTGCGTCCTGCCATCCTCCCCCCCTCCGCTCTCGGTGTGGGTAGTGTGGAATGGACGCCCTCGCTGCTGCTCTGTTCATGGAATCGCAGTTTGCCGTCGTTATCGCAGCTGTAGCCTTTCGGTGGTGACAACATGCCGTTGAAATGGAAAAGCGGTTCTCCCGTCAGCTGGAAATTCCCAGTGCCCGTCCTTAAAACCTCCAGGTCCTCTCCACTCTCGCCAGCCTACATGTAAGTACGAGCGAAACCATGCACGGTGGTTGTTGTTGTGGAGGTAGCATGATATGAACCTGTTATGGATAGGATTTTACATTGTTTACGTCTCTTTCGGTTTAATGTTTCCGTCTGTTTGCTTTTTTGTGTCACCGCTATCCTCTCCTCTCCCCTCCCTCTTTTCCTCGGTTTTATTGGACCTCGGAGGTTGTTGTGTGCTGGTGTTTTGCGCATGGATGGATCCAATGTTATTTGATCCAGGGCTGTACGGTGAAATTCTTTTCTGTTAGATGTGTCTAGTGGCTCCGTGTGTATGTGATTTTGTAAGCGTTCCCGTCGTGGTACTTAGCATATACTCTCCCCCTCTCTTTCTCTCCTCTTTCTCTCTCTGACTCGGATGCTCTCCTCTCCTCCTCGGGTCCATGTTTATGCGCTTCCACGGTGTACGTGTCTTTGCGTTTGCTCGAGAGGAGCCTGTCTTTTGTCCGGGGTGTTTTATCTGTCGTGACTTCCAGTGGTTTTTGTGGCTTCTCAAAATTTTAATCTTTCCCCTTTTCTAAAACAGGAAGCGCAAGGTACAGACGGGCTTGTATGCCTATTCGCATGCCCGTGAGCGCCTTTCCGGTATCCCTGTTCTTGGAAGTACGGAACTTTATTAGATCCCTAATGCGCAGGCCAAAAACGATCGCTTACAACGATTAAGGGTAAATAAAACAGGATAGGCATATTTATAGATGAATCCAGATAGAGTATTTGTGTTCGTCGCTATATGGATACATGAGTTTGTTTTTATATGTGCGTCTATTGTCTTACAGTTTGAATGGTGTAGCTATTCCTGCAGTATTCCTAGAAATATGTCTAGGGGAGTCTCTGACGTTCTCATTCTCTCTTGCATTTGTGTTGTCCTCTTGCTTTAAACAGGCATGTGGATTAATGAATCTGAAGATCAGCTGGATAAATACTTTGACAGTTCTAGGTCAAACCCAGGGCACATGCTGATCTTTGATCCTCACTTCAGTGTGTGTCTCTCTCTCTCTCTTTCCCCTCCCTTGACTCCAACCTACACGGAATGAATACGGCCCATTTTTGTGAAAAACTGGAAAGGGGTGTTTTAAATAGCTTCATAACCTAGACTGCTAAATCTTAACATTGCTCACAAAATGTCAAAATTCCTGATGGTGATGGGCAGGTTAGTCGGAAATGCCCGAACTCGCATTGTTTAGGTAGATACAGTAAGGCTATATATATATATATATATATATATATATATATATATATATATATATATATATAAGAAGGCAATTAAAAAAAAACCATGTACGATCATTATAGGAATCACAAATGCCTCTTAGTAAAGCTCTTATCTCTCTGTTTTTTCTCACTACTGGGCATTTGGATGCCATCAGCAGAATTGCTCTGTGGCGCCCCACCCTTCCCCCAAAAAGCATTATTATAGTTATTCATTTTCACTTAGCATGATTAATATTTACAAAAAAACATACACATTAAAGCAAATGATCAAAGCATTCAGATATTCTCTTCTTTATTCAGTTGAAATTGTATACCACATCACAATCATTTTCCACATACCTATTCCAACACGCTCTTTAGAACATCAGTAAACTTTTATGTATCCCCAATATTTGACTATATTTACCTGCATACCAATTCGCCAGGTATGGTGTAAAGTTTAGGCTGTATCTTTATAGACTGTTACATATTGGTGGATCAGTGGAGGTGCAGAAAGTAGTAACATGTTGAATAAATATGTCTAGCATAGCTTTAATTTAGTTGTACTACGCTAAGGACAACCATGATTTTACAAAGCTAATGCTCATCAGAATGCTGGGATATGCTCGCTTGGCAACGAGAGTCATGGAACTAAACCACTGGGCTTTGACCAACACAACCATGCATTTAAAAGTCGTACTGGCAGTTTGTCCTTTGAGGTCCTGTCCTGTCCTGTTAAGAAAAGTCTCAATGTGTGGCTTAAAGAAAGACTTCTACAAACTTGTCAGTTTTAGCAGTCTAGCCAAAAGGAAATTGGATCACACTATTGCTATGTGTGGTGTATGTCACTATGTGTGGCAACCTCAAAGTCCATTAAATGTTCTGTTATCCAAACGTCAGGTCATCCATGATCACCTATATAACAGATTTTCCTCATCCTATGTAGTTGTTACTTTTTTTGTAGGCTGACAGGAACACTTGATGGTCCCGGCACATCGGGGTCACAGCTCTGTTAGGCTGCTTAGGGCTCTTTGTCTCAGATCCTCTTGTCGTGTTGTCACACTGAACTGTAAAGGCTGTTAAAGTGCCCTTCCCTGGCCGGGCTCAGCTGAGCCGAGCCGAGCCGAGCGGCAGAATGTGAAAGTGACCCTGCCCTGTTGCTATTTTGGCCCCTCGGCATTGTGCACCGTGTCTTTAGCCGGGTTTTATGGCGAGCGTCTGATTATAGGTTTGCTGTGGTTCCTCACTGTTTGCAGAGGGAGAGGAAGCGCCATGCTTTGAAAGAAAATTTAGCTGTCAGTTGTGTGTGTGTGTGTGTGTGAGTGTGTGTGTGCATCTGTGTTTATATACTTGCATTTTTCCTCTGTGTTGATTTGGTCATTTTTTACAACAGTGAGCAGAACAGGATGTGGAAGTGGTGGCTTTAGAAGGACCAGCACCCTGAAATATCCTCCAGCCTGGCCTCTCATATACTGTGTGTGTTTGTTTGTGTGTGAGTGAGTGTGTATGCCTGGGATTTGAGTGAGACATTGTGTGGCACAGTCAGGATTATTTTTGCAGCGCTACAGGAAAGGTGAGGATTATTCAGAGGTGTGGGGGTGGGTCACAGTGAAATGAGATTGTGCTCCCTGTTGGTGTGTGCATTTGAGATGAGGTGTGTGTGTACAGTGTGTGTGTACAGTATGTGTGGTTATATGCTGTGTATTAATCAAGCAATCATACTCCTCTTCCCTGACAAAAACTGTGTTTGGGGTCTGGTAAAAGGGAAGGGGGTGGGCATAGCCACACATACACACACACACACACACACACACACACACACACACACACACACACACACACACACTCGCACACACACACCATAGTGTCCATGCTCTACCCTGACCACGCTCTTGTCTGGAGGAAGGGAGAGACAGAGTCACAGGCCTCTGCTACACTACACCGATTCAGTTTCCATACGGGGTTCCGGATCAAATCCGATCTGCGTCCACAAACACTGTAGCCTATCAGTTGGGAAGCCTTAAAAATCCTTGAAAATTATGACAAACGCATAGTCAATAAGTATGGATACAAGGGAATAAATAACCATTAGATAAAATCTGATAACTGGGGGGAAATGGATGTTTAGGCTACTGCCTGGGTGCAAAAGAAGGCATTATAGAAATTCACATTATAATGCCAGGTATTTGTCAACGAACGACAAACGAACACTAATAATTAGGCTATGTTTAAAGTTAGCTTCTTAATGAGCATGCTGCGACTTGGCAGTACACAATGTACCCCAGTGAGCTAGGCTATCGCATAGTATTATAATCTGTATAATTGGGTTGTGAATTTCATGTGACCATGCTGCAAAAAACATATTACTGTCAGAAGTTTTTGCTCCCACTCACTTTCAGTCATTGTATAAAGAACAACAATGAAATCAACTTAGACATTTAGATCAGGGATGGGCAACTTTGATGATGGAGAGGGCCACAAAATTTTCTTGTCGGTGTCAGAGGGCCAAATGTGACCGTGCACGTCCACCACTGGGAAATCAGGAATCAGTATAGCCTATGGCTGTACGGTTTATTAAACCAACATGCATCAATTTAATATTTTCTATACTCAAATGCATTTTTAATGTTACTTCTGTTCACCAATGAACTTGAAGTAAACTAAAAAATATTACACATTCACAATACACCTTTTTTCCACTGTGATGGGTAATAGCTCTTGTAAAAAGGCTCTGTTGTTAGTGTATCTTTACCAGGGTTCCCACTCTAAGTAAATGTAAAATTCCATGACTTTTCCCTGACAAAAATCCTGAATTTCCATGACCAATCAGGAAATTAAAAAATGGGTATTGAGACAACCACTCAAGCAAGTAGTAATGGAAAACGCTAATAACTCAATAAACACCAATGCTGTATACAGTATTTGTATTAATGCATTTTGGCAAGTAAATTTTAAACTACTACAACACTACTACTTCCTCGCTCGCTGGCTGTAGTGAAGACAGCTTGACTCCGCTGGGATTATTTATATAGGAAGCGCCCCTATCGGTGGACCGTATCATTACAATAAGGATGTTTAGATGTGGTAAAAACGAACATTTTAATGACATTTCAAAATTGATCCGCGGGCTGCACTGAGTGAGGAGGGGGGCCGCATGCGGCCCGCAGGCCACCAGTTGCCCATCCCCGATTTAGATTGTTGCTTCTTTACATGTGCCTATTGGTCGCAGTGGAATAGGCCTATAGTTTACACAGAATGCCAGGTAGCTTTGTCGACTAACGACAAACAAATAAAATAGCCTACCTCGTGTTACGGACATTATAACATAGCCTACACAGTGCTCCTAATGATCAAGAGAGATTTATTTTTCACATAGCCTACACAGTTCAATATAGTGTCTTTAAATTGCATATAATCTGTTGCCATTTACTGTATGGCTGTCAAATGAATAAAAGGCTACTTCTCACGAAAACAAAGCAGCATGGCCATCATCACGTGAAACGAGCACAACGAATCAGGGAAGGGAACATGGGCTTGTACGTCATCTGTTTTCAGATGGTTCCGCAACACACTACAGACACACAGTCCACAGTCGTCCGATACGGCTGGGAAGCAAAATGAGTTCAGGATCTCCAGCGGATCCAAATTGCTCCACTTCGGATATGCTGATCTGATGGTCTAATGTGGAAGGGAGGGCAAATCGTAACAAAAGTGTGTTGGATACATTTGTATCCGACATAATGTAGATGTAGCCACAGAGAGCCAGACCAGTACCAGAAGTCTCCCAGTGTCCTAAGTGCTCCCATCTGCTTTACTCAGTGTGGAGATTCATATGAAGGCACATGTGACATTTGAAGATGCTTTTATCCAAAGCGACCTGCAAAGTGACATAACTATCTAAGCCAAAGTGAGTTAGGAGACCCTGTTGTAAGCACCATTTAGCTAGTTGTAGGCAACAAGTGCTGAGAAACAGAGTGAAGGAAGAACTTTTTTGGTTTAACAACTACAGTACCACTTATAGTTTTAGTTCATATCCGGCTGTCTTCAACGCCATATTGATATTTTTTCACATCTCCCTCTTTAAATCTCACGGTGTCTGTTTGTAAATTTAAAAGTACCACCCATCTCTTCCCCCAGACAGATAGAAAAAAAAACAGAACAATAACAGTTTGTTCGTTGCAATATTTATATAGAAAAAACCAAATGCAGCCATGATGGAGCACTCACCCTTAATCAGTGTGAATATTAATAACCTGTCAGCCAGCACTCGCTCAAGTCTCCCTTAATTATAAATTATTTCTCTCTCTCTCTCTCAACCCCTCTGTCCCCTTAGGTTAACATGCACAAACCCGTCTATGGGGCTGTTAAAACTACAGCTACAGCAGTGGCACCCTGATGTTCTCTTTCTCCTTCTTTCTCTCATTTTTTTTTTTATCTTCTCCTCACACCTGTCTGGATTTTCTCTTTGCACCTGTGTCCCTTTTTGTCTGCGAGCATTCAGACCAGGAGGCTTTCTCTGACCTTCCTGTGCTTCCTGAAGGTTACGCAGGGGGGAGGAATTGGCTGCATCATCGTTGCGGACCCTTAAGACGACCAGACAGGCATGACGGTCAAAATCCTCAGGGTTTGTGTGTGTGCGTGTGTGTTTGTGTGTGTCTGCATAACCATAAATCTGTGCTTGTGTGTGTATTCATGGTATAAGAGTGTATGAGCATGCTTGTCTTGAAGACGGTTAAGTAGAAGACTGTAAAGTAGGCTGCATTACAAGTCACAAAGACACTTTTTCTTTGTTAGCCTGTAGCATTAGAGCTGCATTAAAGGCTAGGAATGTTCCTTCCTTGAATCTTCCTTGAAGATGGTACTTTTGTAAAACTGTACCTCCTGGGCGACAATGTTTTGTCCAAGCAGCAATTCCTGGATGAAAGCGTTTTGTCTGAATTGTACTGTAGGCTATTTCCTTTTTTTGGATGTTCGATGCATTTTCATTTCGATGGAAACAACAAACAATGTCTACATTGACAAGGTAAAATCGAGCAATAATTCACAGAATGTAACACATCAAAGACTCCCCATCCCCCATATCCACTGCATTGTATATATTTTTTTTTTTCCCTTTCGTGCAGTGTTGCATCTTGACAGTGGATAAGAATCGCTGTGACAGTTGGCTCTGTTCTGCTGAATCACACAGGGGTTTTGGGAAGCGTTTTTATATGAAATGCACTTTCCTGACCTCTATATCAAATCACTTGTCTGAGAGCTGTCCTGTCCCATCTCTTCCCACCCCCACCCTACCCAGCCCTCTGCACTGAGTGACTGCTGTGCCATCCAAACGTCATTTCCCGTCTGCAAACATTTTGCCAAGAGTTCATTTGTGCTGTTACTTGACAGTTCTCTTTCCAGTTTGACATTTCCATTTCTCTTTTTTTTTACCTTTTACTAGATTTGGGAGGTAAAAGGATTACTGAATAGGAAATGCAATCCCTCTCTCTCTTTCTTTCTCTCTCTCTCTCCCTCTCTCTCTCTCTCTCTCTCTCTCTCCCCTTTCCATGTCTGTCTTCATTTTCTCCCTGTCTTTGAGTAACTCTTTCTCTTACTTCTTACTTTTCGGTCTCATGTTCACATTTCTCTCTTCCTATTTATTTCCCTCTTTCTTTCTTTTCTCTTATCTGTCTTTTTTTGTTGAGTAGGTCTCCTCTGTTGTGACTCCATTCATTGCTCCATCGAGTCTTTTTTTAACCTGCCGTCAAGGTGGAAGAAAGGAAGATGACAGCTGATTTGTCACGATCCCCTCTTTTCTCCCTCTAGTTTCTCCCTCTCTCACATCTCTGCGCATGTCTCTCCCTCCTTTCTATTAGTCTAACCATTTCTCATTCTATTTTCCTCCTTGCTCCCTGCATCTTTGCCCTTTCCCTTCATCTCTCTATTTCTCTCTCTCTTTCTCTCTCTCTTTCTCTCTCCTTTCCATTCTTCCTCCTTTCTCCCCCTGACGAGTGTGATGTTTAATCTCGTTGCAACAAGAGGAAACGGAAAAGTCCAATTTTACTTAAGAGCGATGGTGGTGGTGATGATGATGATGATAAGGACTTTAGAGAAGCCCTTGACTGTTACCCCAAGGCAAAGAAGGGGAGTGGGCCCCCTGTTCCCATCTCAAGGCCATTACTGCTATCTATCCAAAGACCACATGCACACGTGCAGACACGCACGCACGCACGCACGCACGCACGCACGCACGCACACACACACACACACACACACACACACACACACACATTACCAAGTGTGTGTGCAGCCACAGATGTGCACGTGTGTACACACACACACACACTAGGCCTGCTGAATTCGCTGTATGTGCAGTCACAGTTGTGCTCGTGTGTGTATACACACACACACACACACACACACACACACACACACACACACTTTACCTCGTCCTTAAGCATTTTTCGATTTGTTAACCTTGAGGACGATGAGGAAATATAGTTATGTATAGTAAATATAGTTATAATTATCATGGTATTGGGACTTTGTGTTAGCCTTTAGCGTGCATTGTGTCTTGATTTTACTGATGCCTTTGTTTTTGATGCTTTAATAATGATTTGACCTTTTAACCCAATGCTCACTCAGATGCTCTAAACCATCTCTCACTCAGACGCACGCACGCAAGCACACACACAAACTGCTGTTCACTAAATTAGTCCGGTTGATCAAGCTGCTTTCACAAACATATGAAGACATGCACTGGAGAGGGGTGGGATTGGTGGTGGCGGGTGGGGTTCCCACATCTAAGCCTCAATCCTCTTCTTTTGTAATCACCATGAGGGGCCCAAAAAGCACCCACCATATTAATTTCATGGCTGGCTGCGACACTTCACAACTGTAACAAACGAGCAGAATTGGCCGTCACACACACACACGCACACACATACACACACACACACACACACACACACACACATTTGTGTTGTTTACCCTTGCAAACTGAATAACATACGGAGACAAAGAGCAGCCTGATTGTGTCTGATCCTCAATCTTTCATTTTTTCCCTTTTCCTCCGTCTCCCTTGTTCTTTATTTGCGTCTTTTGCGATGGTCATCTCTGAGGAGGGCTTGGTGCTCCTAGAGCAGTTAAATAGAGCAGCTCTTGAAGCGCTTTTGCTGGTTTAGCATGAAGGTGCAGGAGGCACCTGCTTCTGGTGCTTCCTGTGCATTGAGCAGGCTGAGCCTCGGCGGCGTCCAGCAGCAGACTCTCGTCCGCCTAATATGGCTGGAAGAAAATGTAATGACAAAAGCGTCCATCTCATGACTACCCCCTGTGCCCTTACGCTGGGAGTAAAGCCTGATGACTCCTGTTAGCTTTGGGCTACCTCCGATGAAGCACAGCTGGTGGCTCATTGACTGCCAAACAGCTGCTCATGCTGTTCTCTTTGCTCAATCTCTTTTCTCTCTGCTCATGCTCTTCTCCTTCTCTCCTCTTCTCCTCTGCTCATGCTCTTCTCCTGCTCTGCTCATGCTCTTCTCCTCTCTGCTCATGCTCTTCTCCTGCTCTTCTCCTCTCTGCTCATGCTCTTCTCCTCTCTGCTCATGCTCTTCTCCTGCTCTTCTCCTCTCTGCTGTTCTCATGTGCTCCTGTTCTTTCTTCCCCTCTCTGCTCCGTCTTTCTCCTGCTCTTCCTCCTCTCTGCTCATGTAGTCGAGGAGCTGCCGAGCTTTGACGAGCCGCCTTCGACGAGCTGCCTGACGAGTTTGCCTGAGCTTCTTTCTATCGCTCTTTGACGGTTTTCCTGAGCTTTTTCTTCGACGATAGCCGCCTCGACGAGCTTTTCCTGAGCCGACGATATTGCCCTTTATCTATAGAGCTCTTCTATAGCCGCTTTCCTCCTTTCTCTGCTCCTTCACTCTTCTCCTCTCTGCTATGCTCTTCTCCTGCTCTTCTCCTCTCTGCTCATACTCTTCTCTCACTCATTTTCCTTCCATATTCTCCTCTCTGCTCATGCTCTTCTCCTCACTCATATTTTCTCCTATGCTTCTCCTCTCTGCTCATGCTCTTCTCCTCTCTGCTCATGCTCTTCTCCTCTCTGCTCATGCTCTTCTCCTGCTCTTCTCCTCTCTGCTCATGCTCTTCTCCTCTCTGCTCATGCTCTTCTCATGCTCTTCTCCTCTCTGCTCATGCTCTTCTCCTCTCTGCTCAATCTCTTCTCAATCTCTTCTCCTCTCTGCTCAATCTCTTCTCCTCTCTGCTCATGCTCTTCCTGCTCTGCTCATGCTCTTCTCCTCTCTGCTCATGCTCTTCTCCTCTCTTCTCATGCTCTTCTCCTCTCTGCTCATGCTCTTCTCCTCTCTGCTCATGCTCTTCTCCTCTCTGCTCATGCTCTTCTCCTGCTCTTCTCCTCTCTGCTCATGCTCTTCTCCTCTCTGCTCATGCTCTTCTCCTCTCTGCTCATGCTCTTCTCCTCTCTGCTCATGCTCTTCTCATGCTCTTCTCCTCTCTGCTCATGCTCTCTCTCATGTTTCCTTCTCCTCTGTTCTGCTCATGTTCTTTTCCTTCTTCCTCCTCTCTGCTCATGCTCTTCTCCTGCTCTGCTCATGCTCTTCTCCTCTCTGCTCATGCTATTCTCCTCTGCTCATGCTTTTTTATATGTATATTTCTCTCTCCCTCTCACTCGCTTTTTCTTGTCCCTTTCTCCTGCCTTTATATACAGCCAAAGCAAAGCAATTACTGTATTGTAGTACTGCTAGTAAATACAATGCAAAAGAGTGGGGAGCAGAATGAGCATATCAGTGTCTGTGGATCTGATAAAGGGCCTTTTTATCAACAACACTGACTTCTTCCCAAGTGTCATACTGATCCATTTT